>NC_090747.1:48455197-48457697 GCF_036898095.1 Palaemon carinicauda | reverse complement strand
CTTGTACGATAAGTTACACTAACTTACACTACTACGTGAACTTTAACTTAACTTTGCTTATTTTTTTTTTTTATAATTGTATATTTTTTTTTTACATTTTTTCTTTTCTTATTTTAAGTTTTCATCACTTTCACTCGATTTGGTATTTTTTTCTTTGCTTCTTTTCCTGTCTTTTCATCATGATCACTAGACCATTTTAAAGATTTTGTAAAGAAACTGTTGAGTGAAAGTTGCTTTGTACGGCTTTTTAGGATTTTTCTAAAATGCGTTAAGCAAACATCATCGAACTGCGCAACAACACAGCAAACCGGAAGTTTCTCTGGGTGATGCTTGTCGATGAAATCAACAACATGTTGATGATATGCCAACATATGTTTTATTTCCGCCGTACCTAAGATTTCGGCTACCTCCTCGATCTCCTCTAACTCACTCAACTGCTCTTGGAACTCATCAAGCTAGCAAGGCTTGCAGCTCCTTGAAATCCTTGGTGGTGAGCTCTTCGTGATGCTCATCGACGAGTTCGGTAATTTCATCTTCATCTAACTCCAGACCCATGGACTTGCCAAGGGATACAATCTCCTCGACGTCTTCCTCGGCGGCAAGCACAGGTTCATTCTCACGGCCAAAACCTTTGAAATCTCTGGAGCGACAGCATCAGGCCAAAGCTTCTTCCAAGCGTATTTCAGGGTCCGACGAGTTACTCCCTCCCAAGTCTGATCAATGATCTTTAAGCAGTGCACGTTCTTAAAGTGGCTCCTCCAAAATTCACGCAAAGTTAAGTTGGAGCTTTGCGGGACATTAAAGCACTGCTTAAATAAGTGCTTGGTGTAGAGCTTTTTGAAATTAGAGATGACTTGCTGGTCATGGGTTGGAGTATAGGGGTGGTATTCGGTGGAAGATACAACACTTTGATGAATTTGTATTCGTCGATGATTTCATCTTTGAGCCCGGGGGAGGGTGGGGGGGGGGGGGTGAGCGGGTGCATTGTCCAAACAAAGCAAGCACTTCAAAGGCAAATTCCTTTCCTGAAGATACTTCTTGACAGCAGGGCCGAAAACTATGTTTACCCATTCCATAAAGTTATGCCTAGTAACCCAAGCCTTAGAATTAGAACGCCATAGAACATGTAGCATCTCTTTATTAATTCTATGTGCTTTAAATGCCCTAGGGTTTTTGGAATGGAAAACCAATAACGGCTTTATTTTGCTGTCCCTGCTGGCGTTGGCACAAACTGCAAGAGTCAACAGATCCTTCATTGGCTTATGTCCAGGCATTTTCTTTCTTCGGCGGTAATATACGTTTGACTAGGCATCTTTTTCCAAAACAGACCGGTTTCATCATAGTTGAACACCTGCTGCTCTACGTAACCTTCCTTCGCCACGATGCTTTTGAACTTTTCAACAAAATCTTTAGCAGCCTTGGTGTCCGAACTTGAAGCTTCTCCATGACGAACAACTGAATGAATCCCGGTCCGTTTCCTAAATTTCTAAAACTAACCTCGAGACACCTTGAATTCCTCCGTCGTATGATCGGCTGAACTCTCCCCCGCGTCACCCGAGAGCGCGCCGCCTTCAAGTCACTGTAGATACCGCTGGCCTTCTCACAAATGATCGTTTCCGTGATCGTATCGCCAAAAATCTCCTTGTCCTTTATTCAGATCAACAAGAGGTGTTCCATATCTTCCAGAGTAGGGCTACGACGTTTAGAAATAATTGTGATCCCTTCGAAGGTTTCACTGCTTTAATGGCAGACTTCTGTTTTATTATCGTCGAAATCGTAGACATATTACGGCCATATTGTTTAGCCAGATCGCTAACATGTACACCTCGCTTCTGCTTTCCTATTATTTCCTGCTTTAATTCTGATGAAATCATAGACTTCCTCCTTTTCTCACCACTACTACTACTTCCTGGACCGGAACTAAGATTTTTAGGACCCATGATTACGGAACACAAAAAACAACAAGTGAAAAGGCAAGATAAAAAACTGTTAAAACTGAGCGAATAGAAGACAACCACACGATGCGCATGAAATGAGAGGACTGATCAAGGTGACACTCGATTGGCGTCCCTCCGATGTGCTGCCGTCTAGCGGCGTCAACAACAAATGACGCTGGATGATTTCGAGAAAATTCCACGGGAAAACGTATTGTTTACTTCGTATGTTGAGACAGAAATTTGGTCGAATTTTACTTTGTATGTTGGAAAATTCGTATGTAGGACAATCGCATGTAGAGGTTCCACTGTATATATATATATATATATATATATATATATATATATATATATATATATATATATATATATATATATATATATATTATTACTATCGAAGCTACAACCCTAGTTGGAAAAGCTATAAGCCCAGGGGCTCCAACAGGGAAAAATAGCCCAGTGAGGAAAGGAAATAAGGAAATAAATAAATGAAGGAGAACAAATTAACAATAAATCATTCTAAAATAAGTAACAACGTCAAAACAGACATGTCATATATAAACTAT
>NC_090747.1:48435197-48450197 GCF_036898095.1 Palaemon carinicauda | reverse complement strand
GAGTAATTGCATTTGGATCAAAACAAGAGATAGGTGGAAAACTTCTTAAACAAGATTAATGTAAGCTATCAGAAAAGAGCAAAAACCTAAAAAAGAGAAGATTGGATAATTAAAGTAGATTCCAAGAGAGATGGAATAAAACTAGCTGTGGGAAATAATTCCGGGAAAGGCCTCCCCGTTTCTGAGTTCTAGACCCGAGCCTGAAGGAAAGAGCACCAACAATCTCACACTTGACAAACTAGAGAACTGCAACGAAGACGGTTTGGTTTCCCTACACACGTTTAAGTCCAAAGATTATTCTATACCGGACTGTTGGCACCGATATCACCTTGATGTTCAGACGCTACTCCAGGGCGCAGAATAGTAAATCACAATCAAGTGTGATTGGACTGAATCAGTTATGTTAAAGACAGTTTTACAATGAGTTAGGGGGAGCAGTACTGTAAAAGTCAAAACGTCCGAAGGACCACCGGGAGGTAATACCGTAGAACATTACAATAAAGGATTCATCCCCAATAGCTTTAGATTGACGTAAATATAAACTTACCCTCAAGTCATATCTCACCTCATGTGATAACTCATTAAGTCATTTCAAAATGTAAAGGTCAAGTTAAAAACAGTTAGCAATTTTAACCTGAAAATGACGTTTATTTCAATAAAGTACAACAGGAATTCTCACCTAACTGACACAGGAAAAAACAGCAAAACTACCTAATTGAAATTTGAATAAAGACCGCATGGCATACGAAAAATTAGAAATGCCAAGAAAATGGTCAAATCAATTAAATCGTAAATCAATAATCAAATGACTGATCAACCAATGAAAGTAAAAATGGTGACTGAAATAATACCAAAACTTCTACTCACTACTTTGAACACATTCCTCTCGGGCAATAAAATTTCAAACTTGATCGAGGGGAACAGGAACACAATTCATGTTAATGGACACGCCACGAATGATTAAACCAGACAGTTTGAACATGACTTCCTAGCTAAATGTGCACATCGTCAAATAAAAGCTAGAAAAAAAAGGGGAGGACAGTTACTTGGCCAAGGTTGAGCACCGTTAATTAGTAGTGACGCTCTTGAGGGTTGATTGTAGACGTAGTGGAGGCATCTTGTAAACTGTTAAGAACACGGAGCATCTTAAGTTTTGCACTGACGTGTTTTGTCTTCGTAAGTTTATCTTCTAAATAATGGCACAAAGTAAGGTATACTGTTGGTTAGTGAATGGTTGACCAACAGGTAGTTGAACCGACGCCTATGTTAAAACGACGTCTCAGATGAAGAGGCTATGCCTACGTCCGCCTTCCACGCTTCCTGGTTTTTATGTGGCCCGCTCGCACGCTTCTACTTCCCGCCGCTGCCCTGGTTCAAACCGGTCGAGTCTTCGTCTTCAAATTTCCATGAGTACGTGATTTGCTGAAGGGTGTTTTTTATATATACAAGGATCATTCTTGAAACTCCAGGGGAAAGTAATTATAAAGAAATCCTACTGTCTGGCTTATAAAAATTAATATACATACAAAAAACATTAAGTGGCGTTTAGTGATGTTCAATAACACAGAAAACAATCCTAGCTAAACAGACTTATAAATAGGTAATGAGATGTAATTATCAATAAGCTAAGATCAATGAGTCACGTAAATTAAAGTGTTACTTAAATACAAACCAATTGTGGTTATACATACAAAGCCTTAAGAGCATTTGGAACAGAACGCAACCAAGTGCTTTATTTGAAAATTGTCGAAGGTCGGTTGCATCGTCAAGCAATGTACTGTGAGCTCATGAAATGAGATAAAATCATCTACAGAGGAATGAGGTGATGAAAGGTAATGCATTATAGGGGAATGATGGACATGTTAGCAGCAATGAATATTTAAGGGTGTAATAATGAAAGTTACAAAGGAAACAAAAGAAAAACGAGATGCATAAAATCCCGAAAATAACAAATAAAAAATAAAAAATGGAATAACAGGGGTGACAAAAATAGAGCATTGAAAGAATTTCCACACCCTGCCAAGTAAGAGCGAGAGAGAAGGAGGGGGGGGGGGGTTCCACTAACAAGATGGAGGGTACGGAGGGAAGGGGGCATTCCCCATCCCATTCAAATGTACAGCAGTTTCTGGAATAAGGCACGGGCTTTATCTGCCGCCGCCCTACGAGGTTGCCCTCGAGAGGACACAGGATCAGGTTTGTGAAGAGGGGTGACATCATCAGAAGAATCGTCATTTAGAGGGTCCTTTGAGGGAGGATCTGGTAACTGGGGTGTCGTGAGCGCATCAGGACCACCTTGTTCCAGTTCTGTGATATAGGGACTTGCGACATTTATCTCCAATGGGATTAGAGATTAATGGGATGCACATATATTCCATGAGGGGTGCGCACCTTCACAGATCTAATATGACCATCTTGACCGGGGTAGGTTTCAAGAATATGGGCCATGGGATAATCTTCCCGATTTACTGCCTCCAAAATTAACAAACATAAATCTCCAATTATAGGAGGTACAGGGTGGATACGATTATTTTTTATGTGACGTTCATAGAGGGAATTGACATAATCCTGGGTCCATCATTTTAAAAACACTGGCAACATGTTCGTGATTTTATGATAACTAGCTGGGAGGCTAAGGCAAAGGCAAAGGCAAAGGCAAAGGCAAATTTTATTCTATCGACCCCTTCCGGAGTATGAGAATTACAAAATTACACAGATATATATATTTTACACAAAAACTACAAAAAGAAGAGACCAATAGATTACAACTATATTTATGTACACATATATTCAGTAAGTACATAATTAATGCATAAAAGGTATTCTGACAAAGGAAAGTACATACATTGAAAAATAATACCAGAATAATGAAAATCCTAGAAAGTATTAAATCTAAAATAAAGACATTATAAGGTTAACAAACCTTGTAAGTCTTTTCAGTTCTCTAGCATTACTTGTATTGAGGAGCAGACTGAATTTAAAAGTGGTAGGTCTTCTACAATAGTAGGGCTTTAGGTATCTCTCTCTTATTTCTCTAATCACAGGACAAACTAAAACATAATGGTATTCATCCCCAACTTCAATGCCGTTGCATAGTGTGCAAGAGTGCTGATTCTCTTGCCTAGAATATCTTTCAGTTGCTACAGGAAGTTTGTGGGTACCACACCTATATTTACTAAGGGGAATTCTTTCTGGAATATCTAAATTTATAATATACTTTTCCTGGCCAAATTCTGTCTTAAAAAGTTTATAATTACTACACAATATATTTCTTTCTACTTCTGCATACCACTGTTGTCTCTCTATATCTTTGAGTTTCATTTCTAGGCTATTTATTATCCACGTGTGATTGAAATTTTCTGGATGCTCCCATATATTTGACATACCACATGAATCAAGGATAGTTTTAATTTTATGGATCCAACTAGACTTATACTCATTCGACTCGTATAGAATTCTAAGAAAACGATAAAAAACATTTGACAATTTAGACGCCTTTGATTTTACAATTCTCAACAAAAATCCAATCATCCGTTTGCAAATAGATATTTCAATTTTGAATCTGCCAAGATCCCCATATACCATGCAGTTTGCTGTTCGCTTGTTCACACAGAGCTGATTTTTCATGAACTTCTTGTGAAATGCTTCAACATGATCTAGTTTGTGGTAACCCCATATTTCACAACCGTAAGTCAAAATTGGTACAACTAGAGCATCGAATAGATCACAGTTGATATCAATGGGTAATTCAAGTTTTTTACATTTAATTAACATACTAAATAATGCTCTACGTGCTTGAATGACTTGTTTCTTAATAGCTTTATCCATTTTACCATTATAATTGATCGTAGTACCAAGGTAAATATAATCATCTACAATTTCGATGCTCTCCTCACCATATTTAAAATTCGGGACATTTCTAACTTTTCCTCTAGAAAATACAACTACTTTAGTTTTTGAAACATTAATTTGAAGTTTCCAAGTATCACAATATTCTTTTACTTTGTTTAAGGCGTTTTGTAGTTCCTTTGGGGATTCAGCCATTACAATAGTATCATCAGCATAAAGCAAAACATAAATACGCAAAAACATTTCTATGTCAATACTACTTAATTTTTCATTTATTTCCCTTGAACACATATCCATCCCATTATAACCCCCGCTAAGAAAAGACTCGAAATCATTTAGGTAGATGGCAAAAAGTAATGGGGAAAGATTCTCACCTTGTCTTACACCTATGTTACATTCGAAAAAGTTAGAAATTTTGTGATTCTGCATTACACATGATTTTGCATTATTATACATATTATATATGACAGCCATAATATTACCATTAATGCCATGTGAGATTACTTTTCCCCACAAGGACGACCTGTCAACCAAATCGAATGCTTTTCTGTAATCAACGAACAAACAGTATATTCTCTTTTTTCGATGGAGATAGAAATTAACAAGTGAATGCAATACAAAAATATGATCTAGAGTACTATATCCTTCCCTGAAACCAGCCTGCTCCTCACCAAGTTGACCAGTGCTGTCAATATAATCAGTCAACCTTTTATTGACACAAGCGGTAAAAAGCTTCGCTACACAGCTCAGTAGTGTGATACCCCTATAGTTATCTGGGTCGTCAGGGGATCCTTTTTTCTTAAATATGGGTTTTATTATCCCTATACACCAATAATATGGAACAACTGAGGAGATCAACACAAGGTTAAAAATTTTGCATATAACATTTAGCATATCATGAGGGCAATTTTTAAGGAACTCATTTATGATATTATCAATACCACATGCTTTTCTACTCTTAAGTTTTCTTATTTGAATTTGTATCTCATCTACTGTAAAAACTCTATTTAATTCTTCGTTAACTAACTGGTTAATAATGCTTGGGTCGAAATTATCAGGGTGTTCACTATCATCAGGTTCAACATTACCTCGACTGAGTTTAGCAAAATAATCTCGAAATGTTTTAAGTGCAATTTTACAAATCAGCTCACTCTTATCAGTATTCTTTAACAAATCCCAATAATCCTTACTACTACTTTTTCTCAGATTTCTAACATTTCTATGAAATTTTTTTCTGAAAGATTTCTTAGCTTTATTAATTATTCTCTTATATGTTTTAGCTCTAGCTTTCAGTTCGTTTCTAGCTTCATTTGTTTTGATTTTCTTAAGCCTGTTTTTTACTTTCATATATTCAGTTCTTTTACTAGAACAGTCTTTGTCAAACCATGGTTTGCTAACCTTTTTGCAATCCCCAGTTTTAGACTTATTTTGATAAACTTTTTTACAAATGCCAATGTGTTTAGCAGGGTCAATATATAATTTTCCTAAATCTTTTACAATATCATCCATAATATTCTGGGTTACATTCAAAGGGTTCAGTGAATCTAATTTCTGGTCTAATAAATTAATATCTCTAGTACTGAATGCTTCCATATACTCATTTTTTATGTCAATTGTCCATTTTGTTTTAAGTTCTTCATATTCAGAATTATTCATGTCATAGGTTTCCTTACTATCTAAATCTAAATTTTCCTCCTCCTGTATTTCCGGTGGTCTCATATTACAAGTCTCTTCCAACCGTAATACCATGAAGAGGGCTGAGTGAGTATCGGACAGACACCTGTCATATTGCTCAACATTAAAATCCGTAATACTACTCATAAGTTTAGGAGAAACAATAAAATAGTCAATACAACTTTTACCATTAGCTGTGTAACAAGTGAAATCCCCCACGCCACTGTCCCCCCCAAACCTCCCGTTAACTACCTTAACGTCAAGCATTTTACACAGTTCAATTAAGTTACGACCATGGTTATTAATAATAACATCACTGTTATAGCGATCTGTGCTAAGACCAAGAGTTTCTAATTCCCTTTTGGAGCTAAACAGACATTCATCAATAAAATCATTTAAATCTATATTTTGCAAAGGGTCGTCATCTATAAAGTCATTAAGTAAGCCTGTTCTTGAGTTAAAATCACCAGCTAATATAATTGGTAACTCATATTTTACATTCAAGTTCATAAGATCATCAGCAATAACATCAAAGATATTAGATGAACAATAAGGTGATCCCTCGTGTGGAATATACAAAGCACAAATAATAATATCATTCTGTGTTTCCCTACAATGAAATCTTACACATAATAAGGAATCAGACACTGTGTCTTCGATCAATGTTACACTATTTTCCCTATCTCTTCTAATTAACATACAGATTCCATGTATACCTCCATACGGAAGTGTAATATCATTTTTTTTCTTAATAAAATGCGAGTACCCAGGAAACAAGTCATCGTCGATATAATGGCATTTAGTTTCAGATAAACAAATAAAATCAAAATCTTGTACAAATATCTCAAGTATACCAAATCTGGCTTTACTGTGTAGTCCATTAACATTCAAACTAGCTATCTTCAGCTCAGAGAATGACTTATATTTTGCATAGCTTTTATCCAAGTTATCTTTGTTGCTATCAATTCCATTTCCACTGTCCTGTCTCGTTTCCGTATCCGTTCCATTTATGAAGGGGTCGCACTTATCCTATGTAAACTGTAGAGTTAGGCCGTGACTGTTCATCTTATCTTCTTTCCATCCTATCTTATAAAGATCCTCAGGGGAATTTACCCTGACTCTTCTACCGTCCCCTCCACTTGCACTTTTTTCTACAGCAAAAATTGTACCATCCAAACTGTATGCCCGAGCAATTCCTTCGTCATTTTTAAGGGCTTGTAGCATTTTGTTTCGAAGGGGTGTAAGATCATCCGTGATGAAAACTTTCGGTCCTTGGCGTCTACGCAGTCCACTTTTGTTTTTCATAAGTAAAAGCTTGTCTTCGCGCCTTACAAACCTTACAATAATTGGTTTGGTCGCTCCTCTGCTTGGCAACCGGTGGGCAATACTTATATCTGCTCGTGTGAAGGTTTTCACAGGTGGTTCCCTATCGTCCTCAGGTTTAACAGCCTCATTCATGATGTTCACAGCTAGTGTGGTTGTATCTTCTTCTTTATCTTCAGGGACACCATGAATTCTAATATTTTCCTACCTGGAGTACTGCTCAAGAGCATCATGATTATATGCATTCCCCTGTATGTTCTTTTTCATTTTTTCTGTCTCTGTTTGCTTGTTGAAAAGAATAAGGGGGCCTAATGCGTGAACAACAGCAGTGACAATGTCGTTAATGCATTGTTTTGGCATTCCATCTGCTTCTCTGTCTGGGATTCTCTGCATAGCATCATCCACCAAGCCTGTCAGAGAGGTAAGTTCAGGTTTTGGTTCCTCATTGATATGGGCGATTGCAGTCTTCAAAGCTTTAATTAATTCAGACTTATTCATTTTCTTGATATCACCATCTTCTAAATCCTTCACCTCAGCTATTCTATTGAGGGCATCCATTTTGTGAGACTACTACGCTTAGGAGTGAGAAATATTTTTTCTGTACGTTTTCTATGAATATTTATATTTGAAAATGGGCTTTAGGTGCGATATTGAGCAGCAGTAAACAATTCGGTTACCATGGTAACCGGGGAAAAAAATAAAAAAGGGAGTATGGCAGTGAAGTTTTCTTTGACTCATAAAACGCACAAAGAACAAATAGCACTCCACAGATCACTATTGCCACTCAATCCCGGCACTTCAATGCACATGCACAGCAATTATAAAAGCAAAATAACAGCTATATCTCACTTAAATCACACCCAAGTCAGGAGCTCTCTTTGTTTACGTACAGGTCTCTTCTTCTTATGTGGGGTCATTGAGGTCGGTCATAAGGACCTGAGGAGCAAGTGAGAGGGTTCGACCGTTAAGCAGATGACTCGGAGTCAAGGGGGTATCAGTAACGTCGGTGGCATCCGAATAAATTAAAGGTCTATTGTTGATGGCGCATTCGGCTTCATATACCAAAGTGACAAATGCATTATAGGTAGGAAACAAGTGATAAATAGCTTTCCTTAAATTAAGTTTGGTGAAGCCTATTAGCCTTTCATAAAAACCTCCCTGCCAAGGGGCACGGGGAGTGATGAATTTCCAGGTCAGGTTATGGGAAGATTGAAACCCATCAATTATAGGGTGATGCATAATTTCAGTTAGAAAAGTTTAACCAGCTTGGAAAGTGGAAGCATTATCAGAGACGATACAATGTGGCATACCAAATCGAGCGGCCAATCTGCGCACTGCTTGCACAAATTCAATGACCGTTAACGAAGTTGTGACGTCTAGAGCTATGGCTCTAGTTGCTGCGCAGGTGAAAAGTAAGATGTAAACAAAATCTACATGTGAATTGTATACCTTAAAAGCTCATTGAAATCTAAGCCAGTTACTCGGAAGGGCACTCTTGAAATGAGGCAATTGGGATGATACTGGGCTAATGGAGGCATTGGGTACGGGGCCGCTTGCACTTTCCGGCAATGGATGCAACGGCACAAAATTTTCTTGATTTTCTGCCATATCCGGGGAACCCAAAATTGTTTAAGCAATTCAACAAGTAGTGTTGAAGTATTATAGTGCAGCAAACGTTCATACCAATGTCTGACAATAAGTGTCCAAAGGGCACAATGATGTTCCAGCAAAATGGGATGTACATAATCTAAATCCGCGAGGGCATTACTGAGACAGGAACTAGCTTTGAGAAGACCTTGGTTATCCAGGTAAGGTTTGCGTTGGCCGATGAAAGCTCGTTTGTCTGAATTGAGACGAACGTCTTCACCTTGCACTTGCTTCAGAATGTTAGGATAACATTGGGCCTGGGAAAATTTCAACATGACTGTTAAGGGTGGAAGGTTGAATTTATTGGTTAAATTAGGGAAACGTTGTGACAAGGGTTCTATCCATTGGTGTATTAAATGAAGAAGTGCAGTGTAGCACTTGATTGCGTCATCAAGGGAGCTTTAATAATCAAACAGTCGTACTCCGGGGGGATCGAGCCGAGTAGGGCATGCACATATCTTTGGGTTAATAGAGAACCTGCTTTGATCGGGGTACTCTGAAGGGTTACTGAGCCAAGGAGGACCTTGTAGCCAGAATTTATTCTAAGATTATGCCTGACAGCTACATCACGCGATGCCAGGTCCGCAGGATTGCTATTAGTGGGGAGATGCTTCAGGTTAATATTACAAGTTAATTTAATGTTGATTATCTCTTCCACATGGTTAAGGATTAGAATTATGGACCCACTGGAGGACAGTTGAAGCGTCGGACCAAACAGTGACCGAAGCGTATATGCCAGATCGCAGTTTTGACAAGTGTTTGGCTAAACGACAGCCAAGTAAGAGCGCAGTTAACCCACTTTTTGGAATGGTTAAACTTTCATCCATTTCCAACATACGCATAGGGGTGACTCGGGCTTTAGCCTTAAGGAGGCGAGAATTACCTTCCTGGGTGACTATGTAAGCAGCTACTCCGAAAGCAAGCTTGGAAGCATCGGCAAAAATGTGCAATGCTGGTTGACTGTCATCATGCGCATTACGAGGGACTTTAATTTGTTCAAGACCTTTGTACCTTTTGATGATATCACATAGTCCTTGAACTTGCTCAGGGTCAATAGGGGTGTCCCAGCCCTTGTCAGTCATCCACAGTTTTTGAATGAAGAGTTTGCCTAGAATTGTAACAGGCGAAATAAGACCAATAGGGTCATAAATGGAAAAGAACAAGGACACAACCTTTCTTTTAGTGTTGATGAGGGAATGACTTATCTCTAATTCAGGGGGTAATTTAACATTCAAGGTATCATTAACAGTATCCCATTCAAGACCGAGGTAATCATGAATTCCTCTTTCTGTGAAATCGCCGTTAAGAGGGGCATTAGTCGGGCATTTGGCTAACGGCATGTTAGCCTTTAACATGAGTGCCTCAATGAGGGGCCTCTCACGCAGAATGTCTTGGGGGGTCGACATAACAGCGTTGAAAGTTGTCAATATAGAAACTGGTTTTGAGTGTCGACGCCAATCTACTGGACCGACTGTCAAAATGATGTTGGATAGATTGGTTAAGCAAGTAGGGGCTCGAGGTGGCACCAAACAGAACGACTTTAAATCGATATGCCACGATCCTCGTCATTTCTGGATCTTCAAAGAAAAGAAAACGACAGAAGTCTCTCTGTTCTGTGACAATCTTTATGCAAAATAATGCCTTGGAAATATCTGCAGTTAAACCAAATGGCTTCTCGCGAAACATTAAAATCATCGATTGGATCTTCGATGCAAGATTGGGTCCTGTGTACAAAGAATCGTTCAGAGAAAGTGAATTTGTGTTTGACCTGGATGAAGCGTTGAAGACAATATGTATAGGGGTGGTGGCTGAATTCTTAACTATGGGATGATGTGGTATATAATGTACTTTTCCATCAACAGGGGTGCCTAAGGGGACAGGCTAAATAATGTTTTCTTTAGGATACTCATCCAGAATCTTACGGACATCAATAAACAATTGGGGGTTCTTGGATTTTTTGACCGACATGAGTTGGGCAAAGGCTCTACTATAATTTGAAATGGAACGCTTATCACTCTGGAAAGGTAGCTGGACAGCATACTTTCCAGTTTTGTATTGAGTAGTTCTCTTGAAGAGATCAACTGCTTTCTCTTCAAGATAGCTGAAGGTTTCTTTAGTGATACCAATGGTGTCAAGTTTCCAAAGGTTTTCAAGAGGCGGGTTTATAGTCATAGGCGAGTCATCATCAATTTGGTTAATGGTAATTGTGACTGTGCTGACATCTCTTGGGTCCATGTCAGGATGTGACCAATCAGGCAACTCTCCCCATACTACATAACCGGCGGCAGTGCTAAACAGGTTTACACCTTGGATATTATGGGTACGCTTGAGGAGCCTGGGAAGATAATCGGCACAGAGAATGATCTAAATACCGGCAGCACTATCATCGGGACGTTGATCTGCGAGCCGAATTCCATTAGCTTGTAGCGTACGGACAGTATGGGTGTAACCTGGCGTATTGATGCCTTTACCTACATTGGCACTAACAATAAACACAATCTTATGTCTCCATCTGCCGATTTTCATATTAAATTGTACTAGATCGGAACTCTTAGGGAGTTCGGTACAATTAAATGAGTTAAGCTGGAACACCATCTGTCCAACAGGTTTAAGATTTAATGATTCAACAATATTTGGCTACACAAAGGTACGTTTTGCCCCACAATCTAGAAAAACTCTTGTGGAGTGTTTAAATTTACCAGAGACTAATTCGGCAGTGAAAGTCGGTAATGCGACTGGGGCGAGGTCATTAGGCTCAACACTTGCGGTGTTGTTGCGGATGCAAGCAATGTGACTGAGATTTACCGCTGGGGTATTGATACTGGGAGGGATAAGGGGTTGCATATCATGGGGGTTATTAATGGGAAGTCTAATGGGTTGCATATTAGGGGGGTTATTCATGGGAGGTCTAATGGGTTGCATGTTAGAGGGGTTATTAATGGGAAGTCTAAGCAGTTGGGAGTTAGGGGTGTTGTTAGCCAACCCACTAATGGGTTGGATGAAGTGGTTGGATACTGCAAGGATATTTGGGTATACAGGCAATTTATGAGCCTGCTGACAGTTCAGGCATGCAATAGTCGCATTGCAATTACTGGCAAAGTGTTGAGTGAAAAAACCTTTGGATTGCACGTGGTCACTATTGCCATAAAAATACATTTACTCTAGCAGTCCCGTTACTGGGGCCAGCGATAGGCCATCAATTTGATCGACTAGGAGTCGTTCGTAGATCCACGGACTGGACAGGCCCGTTATTAACTTTAAGTTTAGGTATATGATTGTTCACGTTGGAGGAAGGAGGTCTAGGCTGGTTAAGTGATTTACCTTGATAGAGTGAGTTTCCGTAACAGTTGGCTCGTGTGGGTTTATAACAGATATTAGGTTTGGGGCCGTCGTCAGGGCTGGTCATGAGCTTCATCATTTCCTTCGTGCGAGTATGAGCAAACAAGGCCCTTTTCATTTCGGCCAAGGTTACTTCCTCGCGATTGTAATATCAGTAAACTATACCTAGGTGGAAGGGTCTGAGCTTACAAGTGAAAACATGCTCTAACATTACCTCTGCTAAAGACAACCCAGTTAGTTGTACATAATCAGTTTCCATGTTGTCCCATTCCACGAGGAAACGACGGAGTTCAGTGCTATCATCATTAGGGGAGGATGCTTTTTAAAATTTATTTATCACGAGGTGTTTAGTCAGAATGGGGGACTCATACTCTCGCTTAAGACTGTCTATCGATCTTTCATACAGACCCTCTGTCCACACTTGGTCACCAAGAAGTTCACGCGCCAGTCCCTCAAGGGTACGCAACAAAATCTTGTATTTTTCAGTGGGAGAGTACTTGGAATTTTCATGTACCATCTGGCGAGACAAACTCCACCAGCCGGCCCAACAATCACTATGACCATCGAAGGGAGATGGATCAGGATCTGCAGCGATTGAGATACATAAAAACTGAGGGTTAGCGTTAGGTGCTTGAGGGGGATTTGAGGGGTTGATTTTTCCCTTTGTTACAAGTTGAAGGTGCATCGTTTCTACGTCAGTTAACAAACTAACAAGATCAGTATAACTAGACAGGATAGTGGGGCTGTTCCAATGAGGCTTCCACAAAGTTTTATAGTCCCTAAGTTCCGCAAGAACTTTACTTACTTTGTTTTTACAGTGCTCTAAACCCTCAGGGGATGCACAGGCAAAATCTATTGAGGAAACAGCTTTCAGAGTTATGTTTGCCTCCTCGCAAATGAATCCGAAATCCTGCGTTTGTTCTTCGAGACGAGCATTAATGTCTAAAGTAGCCGGCATCTTCATAGCCTGCTGTGGGAGTTTAATGTGACTGTCTTTGGCCGCCATCTTGGGATGACCACGTGTACGACGGTACAGAAGGTCAACAAAAAATAAATTATGCAGACGAACAAAGTCAAACTAAAATAACACACTGCACAGAGAATGTTACATACAAACGGTCATCGAGAGGGGTACAAAGGGCAAGGATAAAGGTAGCTTGCCTATAACGGAGAACAGTGAACCAAAGCGTAAAAACAAATTAATGGTTAAGAGGAAAAAACGAACAGATCAAAATAGCAGCTCCAAAGCTCATAGTATATACGAAAAACGTGCAACATATACCAATGATCCGAACAAATAAAATAAAACCTTAGTTCTCCTTCAGGGTAGAACTTTCTGGCTAAAACGCTTGGTTACACAGGTGCCTTTATTCGTCAAAGGTTACCATAAATTACGTCCTAAAACACTGTACAACTCGTTACCTATCAAAGTCTGGGCTTAATCATTCTACAAATTGGCCAGTGTGTGAGGTTTTGAGGTACGACTTAAGCGGGTGATGTTTATATAGCGAAAAAGCTACAAATGAATTTATAATGTTTAAAATTTAATTATTCCACAAATTAATGGTGTCAGATCCGGTTCGAAGGACCAGTGTTATTTATTTAAGTGTGGGAAATGATTCCGGGAAAGGCTTCCCCGTTTCTGATTTCCGGACCCGAGCCTGAAGGATAGAGCGCCAACACTAGCCGCATGATCCAACAACATGAACAAATTAAAACCAAAGATATTTGCAAAAGACAATCAGACCAAAATTATGGAAACAATAAAGAAAGGAATATACAACAGATAGATGAAAAGTAGACATGGAACAGAGGGCAAACATATATTTGCTATAAATAATGTAAATTAAAATAACAACAAAAGAGATGAAGTGATAAAAATTGCAGAGGATTTCTTTAAAATTCCAGACTATAGTGACTTAAGAAAAAAAACATCGTCAATAGAAATAAAAAAAAAAACACCTTGATCGGTACTGAAATTAACAGTAAGAGAGGTAAAGGAAGCACTAAAAGTCATGAAAAGAGGTGAAGCAGCTGGAGAAGATGGTCTAACAATTGATACAGTGATAGATGAAGGATATATC
Organism: Palaemon carinicauda; assembly: GCF_036898095.1. Taxonomy (NCBI): domain Eukaryota; kingdom Metazoa; phylum Arthropoda; class Malacostraca; order Decapoda; family Palaemonidae; genus Palaemon; species Palaemon carinicauda. Next base: position 48,436,284 of record NC_090747.1, on the reverse strand, counting down.
ATAATACTATTTGGAAAATCTTCCTCCTGCTTACAAACGTATATTCAGTCATCGGTAGAGATCAAAGAAATACCTTATCTTCTTCTTCTTTACTGCTGTATGGTATTTTGACGCTAAAATAATATCGTTCCCCGCACAATATAAAAGACTTGCTCGCTCAGGCTCTCACTGAAGCAGATACAGCCCAATGGAGACTTGAGTGAATCTAATTTTCATTTCGCTGTCACTATGTTAATAAATAGGGTTTTATAGGCAAGAGTGGTATGCTATGTAGAAATTGCACACACAATACGATTTTAATCATTTGGTGGCTTATCATATCTTGGTAGATAATTCTTCTATAATACATATGAAAATATGAAGAGAGCACTATGTGAATACAACTAAATATCTAGTAACTGCTTGTTGAATGACGAAACAGAACCGGCCATGACAGCATTCCTAGACCCAGTTGGTAGTCGAAGAGTCACCACGGTTTTTGAAACATCCTGATCTTCAACAAAATGCAATGCTTTAATTAAACAAGATTCTACTACTGAGTCTGATATGATGTCTAGTTCGGTTCACTTACACTAATCGTAATTCTTATGAGATATGGTGAATTTAACCATAATGTCCTGCTGAGAGGGGCATAGATCTTGATTAATCAAACGATTATTCTTCTAGACTGAACTTTTATAACCTGAGAAGTAAGGAAAATTCCAAGTCTTCTAGCCTAAATCTAGATATAGCAGTTTTGACAGTTGCCATTTAATGATCTCAACATAACGAATTCTAAGATTACATACCTACATGACGAGAGAGAGAGAGAGAGAGAGAGAGAGAGAGAGAGAGAGAGAGAGAGAGAGAGAGAGAGAGATGAGGTTAAATATTATTGTTTGGTTTTGAGAAAGGTCAATTATTGTTTCAATTATGATGTCAGAGTTTATATTACTATACCGTATTCATGATGACCGATGACGAATCTAATGACTTAATTACCTGGTGAAAATTGATTTGGCCTCTTTTTAGGGGGGGTAGGGGGTAGGGGGGGGTTCCTGTTTACACGTTGCATTTGCATGAGTCTATTATGAATAATTATACGTCC
>NC_090747.1:48425197-48427697 GCF_036898095.1 Palaemon carinicauda | reverse complement strand
GACAAGCATTATAAAAGAGACATTTGTAAATGTTTAACAAAGGAAGAAAAACAAATCCTAAGTAGATTTAGTACTAAAAAAGGACTGAATAATTTCTGAGATTTGATTCTTGTTAGATTTTCGGTAAAATGGACTTTCTAGACGAAGTCTGTTTGCTTGTTAAGAAGCCTCATCCAGACCGTGTTTGTCTTCAGCAGCCATAGTGAAACAAACTCCTTTATTACACGTGTTTGCTTCAGTTTTAATAAGAGCTTTCAAAGTAGCTGCATTCTTTTAGTATTTGATGGTCCTTTCTGTTTGAGTTTTAAATATATATACGTTTATTAAAGTCGATTTCAGAAACTTTAGGCTTCTCCAGAAGAATAAGAATATAATATTTATATTTATTATAGTCGTATTGAAATAAGGCACGACGGGGGCCATTTTAAATTCAGTAACGCCAAAAGGAGCCATCTGGAAAGAAAAGAATGGTTCAAAGGGAAAGATTAGGAAGACAGTATGGTAGAGAGGAGCTATTTGAAAAACAGCATTGCTCCAAAGGGGGCCATATGGAATACAGTTAGGTCTAAAGGGCTCCATGTTGAAAGACAATAGGGTGAAAAGGAAATCATTTGAAAAGATAGTAAAGAGCACAGGAAACCATTTGCATGATAATATCGTACATGGAAAGCCTATTGAAAGACAATAAGGGGCACAGGAAACTATATAAAAGTATATAAAAAATCACAGGAAACCTTTTGAAAGACAATAAGGTGGACAGGAAACTATTTGGAAAACAATAAGGTGCACAGGAATCTTTTTGAAGACAATGAGGTGCACAAAAAAATCATTTGAAAGAAAATGTGTTCCCAAAGAAGTCATTAGAAAGAATCTGCAAGCTTCTGATTTCAAAATTGTTTTTACTTATTTTGAATATTTTTATGGAGAATTTATACTAATTTAACAAAGATATATACAAAGACAGTAAAAATTATATATATTTCGCTCATCCCAATATAACCATTCGTGGTTTTTCTTATAATTAATACTGATCAGACACAAAATGTTTGATCCTATTTGTCCCATATCTAATCTTGATGGATAAATAAAATAAGCTACTTACTTCGTATTTACATTTGGTTAGTACTGGATACCGAAATAATGGACAATAACAGTTTAAACGTCTAATGGTTAAGGGCACATCATCAACACAAACACTATCAGGAATAAATCTACAATATTGAGATCTAATGTCAAGTAATTACTACGATGAATATATCAATAACGTATCAAACCTCTCTCTCTCTCTCTCTCTCTCTCTCTCTCTCTCTCTCTCTCTCTCTCTCCTCTCTCTCTCTCTCTCTCTCTCTCACAAGCATCTTAGTATGCTGGCGTTGTCACTAAAATATAATAATAGGAATAAGCCAATGCTATTTTATTGACCAAAAATTTAACTAATGTTTCCCCCCCACTCAGTACATATATGAATTATCCTTTTATGTAATTGTCGGCTATAATTTGGTAATGACTTTCGAGACTTTTTTTCCTTGTGTCTAGCATGTTACTGAATATTGGTCTTTGTAATATAAGGTAGAATTCTGCTTTGGAATCATGGAATCCTTCCGAACATTGTCAGCCAGTGCACTTTTTCAACAATGTCAAGAATTGGAATCACTCAGATTGTCCCTGTAGTGAATCCTCTCAACAAATAAAAACAGAACTAGATGAGAATTTGGTTTTCTAATTCCAAAGGATTTTATTCTCATTTTTTCGTTGAGCCAAGGTTTCCTATTTAATGTATATTGTGAAGTTTTGAGGATAAGATACTTTTTCCACAACTTAATTTCGCACACTTCAATTGGATATCGTAATGAAAGTAAACATTATATTTACACTAATATGTACAAAAACCCTAAATTTTTATAGGCATCATATACAACTTCAGAATCACCAGTTGAAAGCATAATTTGACTCTTTGTACCTATGTGTTTCAGTACAAGTGCAAAAGAGAGAGAGAGAGAGAGAGAGAGAGAGAGAGAGAGAGAGAGGAGAGAGAGAGAGAGAGATGAGAGAGAGAGAGAGAGGAGAGAGAGAGATAGAGAGAGAGAGAGAGAGAGAGAGAGAGAGTGATAATATAATATAACAACAACCCATATATACGATAAAAATTGAGAATATTTTGAAAATATTTCGTATTACTTTAATCTAATTTATTTTGTATTTTCAAAGCAGATTTCTTCATGCTTGCATCTTTTATATTACTCCCCAGCATATTTGTTAACATTCTTTTGTAGTCTAAAATTGAAAATAATGAAGCGAACTTACATTATAAAGATATATTTAACTTTTGTTTTTGCATTAAGGATTCAAAAGTCTATTCCTTTAAAAATCTGAAAATTTCATGTCCTGGGGGAAACATTTACTCTTTGCACTGAGTAACAATATCCATTAATATTCTTTAGAGGTTCGTCCATAACCTATTAATCCTTTTATCTCTGCCTTTTCATTGAACAATATCTTA
>NC_090747.1:48415197-48417697 GCF_036898095.1 Palaemon carinicauda | reverse complement strand
CCCACAGGTGTTTGTAGGTTTGGATGAGATGTCGCATGTTGAAAATTGGACTATTTCTCTTTGAATGTTAATTTTTCCTTTCTTATTCTTCAGTTTTGACCTGTTTACGTAATAATATTGATAATAATATAGTTTGTTAGTGCTGGAAGGTGTGAATGGATTATATGGCAAACGAACAGACGTTTATTATTATGTTTGATTTTGATGTCACATGTTGAATTTTTATGTAATTTTATTTGATTATTTATGATTGATATTTTAGGACTTTTCTGTACTCTTCAATAATTGCTAGTTTACGTCATTGTTCGTGAGTTGCAAATAAAAAAAAAATCATGGTATTTGTTTGTATAAATTAAATATTTTTTGTCTTGAAAATATGTGAAATATTTAAATTTTATTATCTTTTATTTAAATTTTGCCTTATTGTGAATGTTATATTATAATATTTTTATTAAAGGAATGAAAATTACTTTTTTTTATTACTTGCTTGTATAAATACAATAACTTTGATCTCTGCAATATGCACATGAGACATTATTCTACATAAAATATAAAATGTTTGCCTTTTTTATATATCTATTTCATTTCTGCCTTTTTTTTTCTAGTCTGTGGTTTGAAAAACGATAAAAGTTTTAAACAAATGCGTACTTTCTTTGATAAGTAAATTGATAAATTAGGCCAAATAGATTGAGAACTAAACTTTAATCATCTATGAGAGCTGTCAGGCTTTAGAAGTGGGTATTCAAAAACAATTGACCATATCCATGTAATCAACAAGCTAATTAAAAAATCACAGAGTATGGAAAACCACAATGTACGGTGCTTATAGACTATGAAAAAGCTTTTGATTCTATCAACACATCAACAGTGATGAAAGCCCTTCATAAAGTAGCAATGAATGAATGCTATTTTAAAGCACTTGAAGATATGTAAACAGAAAGTACAACTATCCTTAAACTACAAAATAGTGAAAAAAGTCCGATTGAGACAGGAGTTAGACAGGGAGGTACTATCTTTCCTAAATTATTCACAGGATGTCTAGAGGAAATTTATAATATTATAGATTTGGATAGTGTAGGAAATAATATTACTTGGGAATACCTTAACATCATAAAATTTGCAGATAACATAGCTGTGTTTAATGAATCATTGGAGGAATTATAAAAGATGATAGAAGATTTGAATAAAAAAAGCAGAAATTTTGCAATAAAAAACTATCGTGAGTAAAACTAAGAACATTTTCAATGAAAATACAGAGATTGTTAATTATCATGCATATATAGGACAGGCATTGTTTTCCCCAGGAGACGAGGCTTGGTTTGAAGGAAGAATAAATATGGGATGGCGAGAATTTAGTAAACAAAATGAGATTATGAAATGTAAAATGCCACTTTCTCTAAAGAAAAAAGTATTGAACCAGATAGTTCTACCAGTGACAACTTATGTTGATCATGGTGATACACAAACCATTTCATTACGCTAAGTTATTCCCACTAAGAAAGGTGTGTGTGTGTATGTGTGTGTGCGTATATATATATATATATATATATATATATATATATATATATATATATATATATATATATATATATGTATATATATATATATATATATATATATATATATATATATATATATATATATATATATATATATATATATATATATATATATATATATGTATATATATATATATATATATATATATATATATATATATATATATATATATATATATATATATATACATATATATATATATATATACATATATATATATATAAACATTCACATCACCTCCTGAACCTGGCTAAACGTACCATTTATAAAGAATTTCTCTGGCAGCCGTCATACGAGTTCCAGTGTTGTTAATACTGCCAACGCTAAACTTCACGGCATATTCCTTCAGCCTTTCCATGCTTTTATAAACATCTGACAGTGTCACATTTTCTTCATAAGAAACTCATCGAAACAAAAGACAATGACCAGATTTGAAACACAACAACTCTTCACAACGCCGACGCCACTAAGATGCAAAGAAAGCAACCCATGCAGCACCGTATACATACAGGTACTCAATGAAACATTTCACACACGTCAGGCTACTTAAAATTTTGTTCTTTTTAACCCCAAATCCGATGGGACAAATATATATATATATATATATATATATATATATATATATATATATATATATATATATATATATATGTATATGTATATATATATATATATATATATATATATATATATATATATATATATATATATATATATATATATGTATATGTGTATATATATACAGACATATATATATATATATATATATATATATATATATATATATATATATATATATATATATATATATATATATATATATATATATATATATATATGTATGCATATATATATATATATATATATATATATATATATATATATATATATGTATATATATATATATATATATATATATATATGTATATATATATATATA
>NC_090747.1:48380197-48410197 GCF_036898095.1 Palaemon carinicauda | reverse complement strand
CCATGGCACGAACTGGCACGCCTAGTTCACGAGAAGTTCATGACACGTTTACTCATCTTTCCACATCATTCCGCATCGTTCAAGTATCGTTCACGCCAGTTCACGAATTGGCCACTCCATATAAAAACGGGGCTTCTCTAACCCGAGGACATTTTTGGATTGGCTTCAGAAGAGACATCAATGCTTTCTGTCAGAGACACCATTGCACTGAGGAGAAGAAACGTATCTTTTTCGTTTGTATTTTTTGTTGCCCTTTATTTTTGTTTCAATAAGAAAGCATTTGATTTACATATAAATAGCAGACATAAAATATGTACAGGTATTAAGAAAGCATTTTATTTTAACATTAAAAACCGCAAACATGAAAAGTTTTTAGGCTGTTGATTTTAAGGTAATAGAGAAAAAAGTGTGTTGAAATAAGAAATCATTAAATTTTTACATCAAAACAGCAAACAGAAAACATTTGTTTTGCTCTTCATTTTAAGGTAATAAAGAAGAATAAGTATGTTGATGAAGTAAAACATCATTTTATTTTTACATTCAAACAGCAAACTTAAAAATTTCTTGGGTTTATTTTTCAGTTAATTTTTATTCAAAACAAAAGTTTTGGCTCTTGATTGGTAATAGAGGAAAATAAGTGTGTGCATGAAATAAGACATCATTTTATTTTTACATTCAAACAGCAAATATAAACAATTATTAGGTTTATATATTTCTTTCCTTTTCATTAATTTTTTCGTTTCCTTTTCGTCCCTTCATTATAAAGTTATAGAAATAGTTTGAAATAAGATATCATTTTTTTCACATAAAAACAGCAAATATAAAAATTTATTAGGTTTATTTTTCTTTCCTTTTCATTAATTTTTTCGTTTCCTTTTTGTTTCTCTCAATTATAAAGTTATAGAAATAGTTTGAAATAAGATATAATTTTTATTTCACATTAAAACAGCATATATAAAAATTTATTAGGTTTATTTTTGTTTCCTTTTCATGAATTTTTTCGTTTCCTTTTTCTTTCTCTTCATTATAAAGTTCACGTCATTTCCCCCATCGTTCACTCCAGTTCACGCCAGTTCCCGCACTGTTCACTCCAGTTCACTCCAGTTCGCACATCGTTCACGACTATTTCACAACTATTTTGTGCGTGCCAATGCGTGCCACAAACTTTAAACATTTCAAAGTTCTGGGCACGCATGGCATGCACTGGCACGCGAGTTCCAGCACTGTTTACGAAATTTTCACAACTCGTTCACGCGAGTTCGCGCATCAATGCGTGCCAGTGCGTGCCACAAATGCTTGCAAGTATCAGGTACCCTTTTAGCTAAGGTAAGCAGGTCTTCTAGGAGAAGGACACTCCAAAATCCAACCATAATTCTTTAGTCTTGGGTAGTGCCATAACATCTATACCACGGTCTTCCACTGCCTTGGGTTAGAGTTTTCTTGCATGAGGGTACACTCTACACACTTCTATTTTATTTCTCTTCCTATTGTTTTGTTAAAGTTATTATAGTGTATATAGGAGATATTTATTTTGATGTTACTCTTCCTGAAATATTTTATTTTCCTTTTTTCCTCTCCTCAATGAGCTATTTTCCCTGTTGGATCCCCTGGGCTTATAGCATCCTGCTTTTCCAACTAGTGTTGTTGCTTAGCAAGTAATAATAATAATGATAATAATAATCACCCTTCATCATTCAACCACCTAAAACCCTGCTGCTATCTGAATGGTTGAAAATTTTCTTTGTACCCTCAAAGCAGCTTTATGTTCCCGCTCAAATGCCTCCAACTGGCTTACTCAGCTTACTTAAGTCCTCCTGGAACTACGAACCACTCCTAAAGACGCTGTGGAAGTCACGGTAGTTGGAATGATGTATGGCGACCTGCTTGCAGAATATTCTCCATATAAACTTCTCCAGCAATCTTCAGCACCTGCATCACATTGCGGGAAATTTACTCCATGAGACCAGACTTACAAGCCCCTAGTGAAGCAACACATACCAAAGGATCTGCGCTCTAGTAATGCACGTTTTCCTGCTCAATGACACTAGCAAGCCACCACTAACATCCCTTACATGGGCCTTCTCCTTTTGATCTGTCATTCACTGAAGTCTTTTTTATTAACATTCATAGCAGAGAAGATTGGGTCTCCTTTGATCATCTAAAATCTGCATATCTCGTGCCAGATGACCCGCTCTTCATGAGTAGGGAGCCTTATCTCACAGGTATGTAATTTTTAGGGAGATCCATGTACTGCACGCGCTTCAAACTCGATGATACACTTTATGGATTTTTTTATTTTTTTTATTTTAGTATTATCCCTCACTCCTCCCAGCACTTATAATAGACCAACCTCTGTAAGCTTGCTAGGTCATATTTTTTTTTTTCGAATTTTTGTGACGTTCTTTCCTTATAAGTCTTAGTATATAAGCTCATTGTCTGTTTAATAAAGATTAGTTATATTCCTCTCCCCTCTCTGTTATAAAATAATAGCCCACACCCAAAGAAATTAATAAGAATTCAGATTCCAGTGTTTGTGTTGTTGGATATGTAGCAAATTAATCGACTTTTTTGTACCTTTGTCCATATATGTGCGGCCAAATCAACTTTGCTTTGCCTGAATTGGTGCTACATTCCTTAATATAATTTTGATATCTTAAGAAATCTACGAAATAATTTCATAAATATTTTTGAATGAATCTTATTATTTAAATTTTTGTCTGTGAATTGGATTCAGTATTGATATGTCCTTATTTCCTTATTCATAAAATACATCTTCTCAACAAACTAGTATAAATATATATATATATATATATATATATATATATATATATATATATATATATATATATATATATATATATATATATATATACTGTAAATGTATATATGTATATATATATATATATATATATATATATATATATATATATATATATATATATATATAAATATATATATATATATATATATATATATATATATATATATATATATATATATATATATATATATATATACTATGAATGTATATACATATATATATATATATATATATATATATATATATATCTTTATATATATATGTATATATATATATATATATATATATATATATATATAAATGTATGTATCCTTATATATATATATATATATATATATATATATGTATATATATATATATATATATATATATATATATATGTATGTATATATATGTATATATATATATATATATATATATATATATATATATATATATACATATATATATATATATATATATATATATATATATATATATATATATACATATATATATATATATATATATATATATATATATATATATATATATATATCTTTATATATATATATATATATATATATATATATATATATATATATATATATATTTGCATATATATATATATATATATATATATATATATTTATATATGTATATATATATATATATATATATATATATATATATATATATATATATATATATATATATATATATATATATATATATAATACATTCGGTTAGAATGTCCAGACATTAGAGCATCAAAATATATGGTTTATTTGAGATTGAAAAACACACTTGAATGTGCAAAATCTGTCTTTAATCGAATTCAAAGTGCAAATACACCAATTAGCTTCGATGGTGAGTATGGATTGATTTCCATTTTAATAAAAACCTTAATTTGGCCGGTATAAATACAAAAGAATTGTCACTGACTTTCAGCTTTCTTCGTGGCCAAGTGGTATATAACTCTTGTTACAGATTTGGTGGATCAGGATTCGAGTCCCGTCGATCAGAAGCTATTGTCTATGAGTACTTTCGGCTTGGGGCTCTGATCCCGAGGTCAATGAGAGAATCCAGATAATTTATAGCTTATTTGAGAGAGAGAGAGAGAGAGAGAGAGAGAGAGAGAGAGAGAGAGAGAGAGAGAGAGAGAGAGAGAGCTGTTGAAGTAGGGTTGGTGAATAGCGTTCTTACATGTCACTTTTTCAATTTCTACATTTGAAACATTCGTTAATCACCAATAGACCAAATATATAAGTTTTCCAAACACAATACTCTAAACGCTACATCTTGTAGGAAACCCGCCCCCTCCCTTACCCCTTTATTCCTTTCTCTAATTTAAGGTTCATGCCAGTAGCTAAGTGCAGTCACTCTTAAATTTCACTTACAAATAATCATCCTTTTCCTGTAGCCGTCGCCTGGTCCTAAGGCATATCCCCTACAATGACAGAATAAAGGATTATTATTATTATTATTATTATTATTATTATTATTATTATTATTATTATTATTATCCAAGCTACAACCCCAGTTGGAAAAGCAAGATGCTATAAGCCCAGGGGCTCCAACAGGGAATAATAGCCCAGTGAGGAAAGGAAATAAGGAAATGAATAAATGAAGAGAGCAAATTAACAATAAATCATTCTAAAATAAGTAACAACGTCAAAACAGACATGTCATATATAAACTATTAACAACATCAAAACAAGTATGTCATAAATAAACTATAAAAAGACTCATGTCCGCCTGGTCAACAAAACAGCATTTGCTCCAACTTTGAACTTTTGAAGTTCCACTGATTCAACCACCCGATTAGGAAGATCATTCCACAACTTGGTAACAGCTGGAATAAAACTTCTATAGTACTGCGTAGTATTGAGCCTTGTGATGGAGAAGGCCTGGCTATTAGAATTAACTGCCTGCCTAGTATTACGAACAGGATAGAATTGTCCAGGGAGATCTGAATGCAAAGGATGGTCAGAATTATGAAAAATCTTATGCAACATGCATAATGAACTAATTGAACGACGGTGCCAGAGATTAATATCTAGATGAGGAATAAGAAGTTTAATAGACCGTAAGTTTCTGTCCAACAAATTAAGATGAGAATCAGCAGCTGAAGACTAGACAGGAGAACAATACTCAAAACAAGGTAGAATGAAAGAATTAAAACACTTCTTCAGAATAGATTGATCACCGAAAATCTTGAAAGACTTTCTCAATAAGCCTATTTTTTGTGCAATTGAAAAAGACATAGACCTTATATGTTTCTCAAAAGTATATTTACTGTCGAGAATCACACCTAAAATTTTGAAAGAGTCATACATATTTAAAGAAACATTATCAATACTGAGATCCGGATGTTGAGGAGCCACCGCCTTTGACCTACTTACAATCATACTTTGAGTTTTGTTAGGATTCAACTTCATACCCCATAATTTGCACCATGCACTAATTCTAGCCAAATCTCTATTAAGGGATTCACCAACCCTAGATTTACTACATTCAGGGGATGGAATTGATGCAAAGAGAGTAGCATCATCTGCATATGCAACAAGCTTGTTTTCTAGGCCAAACCACATGTCATGTGTATATAGTATGAAAAGTAATGGGCGAAGAACACTACCTTGTGGAACACCGGATATCACATTCCTACAATCACTATGGTGCCCATCAACAACAACTCTTAGAGATCTATTACTTGAAATGTCAATAATAAAGCTAAGAAACGACCCACCCACTCCCAACTGTTTCAGTTTGAAAACAATGGCCTCATGATTAACACGGTCGAAGGCAGCACTAAAATTAAGGCCAATCATACGAGCTTCCCGACCACAATCAAGGGATTTTTGTACAGCATTGGAGATTGTGAGAAGGGCATTACATGCTCCAAGGCCTTTACGAAAACCAAATTGCAAACTAGGGAGTAGATGATTACCTTCAGCAAACCAATTAAAGCGTTTTGCCAGAAGACGTCCAGGCTTCCGTCGGATTCTCCCAATGAAAAGTCTTCAGTGAGGATCCTTTGGTGTCCCTCTTCTTTTCGAACGTTGATCCGATGATTTCACTTTGACTGGAGGTTTATTTTATAGAATAGCATAGATTAAACATAATATCTTAGATTGTCTTAGTGAATGGGTGGAATACTGATCTCCAGGTATCATTACGTTGTTAGGAAAAAATGTAACGTTCTTGAAAATGTAGTAAATCATAAATGCAATAGACATGATACAGAAAAATAAGAAATGTACTTCGTTTAACTAGACTCAAGGAAACAGTAATTCATAATGTACAATGCCCCATTTAAAGGAGAATGAAATACTCATGATATATTTCGTTAACATTACTCTAAAAGAAGAAGAAAAAAATCAATAGTGTTCCAGCAATCATTATATTATTCAAGGATTAAAGTTATATCAAAATACGAGTCTCTTGAAATTAAGACAATATTAAAATAGAAATATATATTTATCTGAAAAATATATAAAATTCTAGGAATACACATAAACAATAACGTTATTGTTCAGAAATTATTACCAACAGGGTGAGTAAGTTAGAAAAAAAAAATGATATAGTTCAAGAAGTGAGGAATTACTGCCAATCTGTTAAATTTTTTCAACATAAGTTGATATAGGGTCTTAAAAATACTCAGTACTTCTTCGGAAAATAACGTTTCAGGTATAATTTTTTAGCATTTTTCAGATTTTATTTAACGTTATTTGAAATGAGTCAATAAAATATATCTGACAAATACGCAAGTGGAAAGTATGAACAATAATGCCATTCAACAACACCTCATTGTGTGCTGGTGTAACATCAATAGATTTTGTGCAAATTCTTCACGTACGATGAAATTGGTCGGTCCTATTCATAATTTCTGCGAGCCATAAACTGTTATCTAACAATACATGATTGCCTGCTGATGTAATAGGGATAGAATATGTGTGAATTCTTCCCTTACGAATCCCAATTGGAATCTGTGATATCCCGTAGATCAGGGATGATCAAATTTGTCGGTCTTGTTTTAACAATATATAATGTATGTATATATATATATATATATATATATATATATATATATATATATATATATATATATATGTATATATATATATATATATATATATATATATATATATATATATATATATATATGTATGTATATATATATATATATATATATATATATATATATATATATATATATATATATATATATATATATATATACAGTATATACGTGTGTGCATGTGTTTGTGTTTGTGTGTATGTATAATAGTGAATTGATTTAATTACTGGAAATAATTAATCTAAAATATAGGTTAGCCATAGGCCACTTGATATATAAACATTATTTTGATTATTAGTTTCTCATAAAAAAAATGTGCGGTGTTACTATCATACAAAACAGAAGGCTACTCAGCCAACCTATTTCCCATGTATAACCTATACAGATTGTGGAAATTTAGCCTTATTAAGTACATTATTTGTATATTCAAAACACAGCGTTACACGTCCAGTAGAAACAAATGGCTGAGAGAGTCCTTTGAATAATGTTAAATTGGATGCATAACTGTCTCACAAGTTATTATTATTATTATTATTATTATTATTATTATTATTATTATTATTATTATTATTATTATTATTGTTATTATTATTATTATTATTATTATTATTATTATTATTATTACCTCCCCGAGAGTATAAGATATTGAAGCTCGAATTATTAACTTGAATTCTTATTTTACCCATACATATCTCGGATTAACACTTTCCTTATCATTTTATTTTCGTAATTATTTTAGATTTTTTAGTAGTGAAATGTTTTTCACTCTTCATTGATTGATGAATTTGTAGGCAGTTAAGCAGTTCTACAATTTAAAAATACAGAAATATAATTATAAAAACGCATAAGGTGTAACTTAAATAAGAATAAGAGTTCGGGTCAAAGCGTTAGTTAAATATTAGGTCAATTTCTGGGGTCCCAGTTCAGAAGTTATTGTGGTTTTCACGTTCGAAATTACAACAACCAATTTGTTTATGATTTCTAGAAGTTCTTTACAACGATCCAATCAATGTTCTTTTCATTCCAAACAAAGTGTAGGGTGACAAAAGATATCGATTATGTATTGACACATACAGTAGACCTGTGTGTATGCTGCTTCCTTCCGCGTATACTTAATTAATATCGTGATTCCAGTAAAAACGCAAGTAATACTATCAAAAATTCTTCATAATTAATATCCTTTGGAGAACGCATTCATCCACAAAAAAATCATAAATTACCTTTGAAATAGGCAGGATATCCTTTCATACACAGATTTAGATATACGTTTTTCGTGAGACTAAGACTGGCAGCCAATATTAGTGATCAAATCAATTGACTCCAATCATGGTCGGAATATGGCTACAGTTCTTTTGTAAATAGTATTTATTCACTACTTTATCTATTTTGATAGAATGACTCAAGCTTCTCAATTAGCTGCGGATATAGTACACACACATACACACGCGCGCTCACACACACACACACACACACACACACACACACACATATATATATATATATATATATATATATATATATATATATATATATATATATATATATATATATATATATATATATATATATATATATATATATGTATACTACTCTTTCAACTTTATTGGTGCCACCATATAGCAAATGATCTTTTTTTCTTTCTATTTTTATTATTTACATTTACTTGCCCCTGTCTAACAGCTCCTATAGCCCCAATATCCACATCCATCCATCTGATCCACTGACGACCGAAACTTCTCATCAGTACAGTATGATGTCCCTAGCTCTCCTGACTTGTTTCACCTCCTTCCTTCCTATCACAAGGCCAAGTGACAATCCAAGAGAAGGTTGTGACTCGAAGACAGGATAAAAGCAACTGAGTAACTTTTTTACAAAACACTCTCCTTTATATACAAAAACTTAATGCAACAGGATATTTCCTGTTCAAACGACACTGCACCGGTTTACAGTTAACGGTGAAAGAAACAGACACATTATTTCAGGTTCAATGCAACAGGAAGTTTCCTGTTCAACCGACACCGCATCGTCTAACAGTTAACGGAGAGGAAAACATACATGCTATTTCACGTTCTTTTTAGTGCGAGGGGAGAGCGAAGATACAAGCATAATATATACACAAAATGAAATGTTGTTACTATGTACGATCGTGTGATAAACGGTTAGTACACGGATCACCCCCTAAAAATGACATACTGTACATGTTAAATAGGGCGGCCTTATCTAGAGAGGCGAACTTTAGGCGGGTCATCTGGCAGGAGATATGCAGGTTTTAGACGATCAATGGAGACCCAGTCTTCTTTGCCATGAATGTTTAGTAGGAATGCTTTCAGACTGCGTTGGATCACAAGGGAAGGGCCCGTGTAAGGTGGCGTTAGTGGTGGCTTGCTGGTGTCCTTGCGCAGGAAGATGGGCGTTGCAGAGTGCAAGTCTGTCGGTGTGGAGGATTAAATTTTATATGTTTTTATTTTTTTGATTTTTTGCCAAATCCTGAGAGAGAGAGAGAGAGAGAGAGAGAGAGAGAGAGAGAGAGAGAGAGAGAGAGAGAGAGAAAGAGAAAGAGAGAGAGAGGTAGTTAGTGTATCGATCGTTTGTGGTGAGAAAGACTGTTGGTATAAATGAAATTGTTTGTTTATGTTTTTAGGTAGGGTACGGCAGTGGTGAATGTCTTGGGTGGATGGCTTTTTTTTGATTGACTGTGACGTGAAGCAGTTTTGGAATGCTGGATTTACTTCATTATTATCTTACCAGCGTGGAAGTGATTATTTATTTTCTGAACCGTGCTTCCTCCTTGGCGGGACTTACTCCTTTGGAGAGACTAAATTTTATGGAAAGTGGATATATTGTTGATAACCGGGCCAGTAATTGATCTTGTTTGGACTGCTCACTTGGACTGCACAACTATTGATGATCTAGGCCTGTGAATTAATATTGATGATGATAATGATGATGATGATGATGATGATTACCACCCCAATCACCGAGGCAATTATGGCAAATTGCCACCCATCGGACTGTTGATCACAGAGCTCTGTTAGTGTTCCGTAAAGACAGTTCGGCTTTCTGTGAACGAGTGTTGGTGTCGTAATATTATATAAACACATATATTTATTTTTGGTGTTGGTGGTGTGCGGTTAATGTTAAGATTTGATAGTTTCTTTTATTATGTGGATGGTGTTACGTCTTTATTTGTATATTTAGTGTCAAGTTTATCATTAATTTTAAATGTGATTGTCTTGGTTGTGAATGGTTTTGTGTTAAGTATTTTTATTTAAAAGAATATAGTGTTAAGGTTATGGTTTGTTTTTATTTCCCTTCTGTCCAAGACTCCAGTTGATAACTTAAGGTTAAAGTTTGTGTTGTGGGACAATTGTCTGGAAGATTGATTGAAGGGTGTGGGGATTGTCCTTGCGAAATCCCGCCACATTATTTTGGTGCTGGAACAGGGACAGCCGAGGTGGGATTGAACCAGACTCTTTCACAAAGGTTATATTTTGCATTTAGATTTATGGTTTACAACAATGGAAGGTAAATTAAAGGCTTTGGAGGAGGTATTGCGGCATAATAAGGAACAGGAGCAGAAGTTGATAGTTGAGAAAGAGAGGTTGCTAGTAGAGAATGAGAGGTTGAACTGTGAGAATGAGGCAATTCAGAAGGAGCTTAGGGAGTTAAAGGGAGCTGTAGAGAGAGTGGAAGAGGGTGTCAAGATAATGATACGAGAGAATGAAGAGTGAATCGAGAAACGAATGGAAGCTATGATGGGGCAAGTAATGGAAACGATAAAAACTTTCATGGGTGAAGGTGCAGTCGGAGGAGGGGTTTTTGCTTCGGGTAATGGGGTGATAGTAGAAGAGAAGGCTAAGGCAAGTGATAATGGGAAAGGAAGCGCTAGTGATAGCAATAGTAATAGTGATAGTGAGATTGAAGATAAGGGAATTAGGCATAATAAGGATGAACACAAATGTGATAGGAAGAATGAGAAGAAAGGTAAAAGTTATGTGTAGAAAGAGAAGAAAAAGTATCAGGATGATAGCAAGGATGATCGTGAATGAATGAAAGTGGTGAGTATGAAAAGGGCTAGGAAGAGTATAATCAAGGATAGGAGTATGAGTGTGGAATTAGATTCTTTACCTTCTAGCGAGGGAGTAGGAAACAAGAAGGAAGGTAGTAGCGATGATAGCAGTGAGAATGAACGTGTTGTGTGTAAGACTGTGTTTATGAAAGAGGTACCTCAGTGTGAAAGGTTCAATGAGCATAGTAGTAGAGATGTATACGAGTTTTTTAAGGAGTATGAGAGGTATAGTCCGGATAAGTATGGTGATAGTAAGAGAGTTTTGGCTAGGGAGTTAGGAGAATATTTGACTGGGTATTCGTTGACGATGTATGGTGTGATAATGAGTGTAGGTGACTTTGATTATGAAAGTGTGAAAAAGAGAATAATTGAGCAGGTAAAACATATGACAGGGAGTGTTAAGTATAAGCGTAAGAATGATTTTGATGAGGCACGGATGAATGCAGGAGAAGCTATATCAATGTATGTATGCAGGTGGGAATCGTTAGCTAGGAAGAAGTATGGGGATGAAGGCATAAACAAGAATAAAGAGATAATGAAGAAGTTTTTGGCTACTGTACCTGAGAATGTTGCTGGGTTTATTAATTTGAAATGTAAGGAGAAGATGAGGTGGATGAAAGAAAGACTGACATAGGATGATATACTAGAGATAATTGAGTATTATGAGTTAGATAGGTGCATCAAAGAAAGTGAATCTGTGAGTGTAAGAACTGGAATGGATGAAAGTATAATAGAATTTGGTAGGTATAAAGATGCAATTTTGAGTGGGCCAATAAGGATAGTTGATCAGGTAGTAGATAAGAGTGTTAGGGCGAGTAATGTGGGATTATCTGTATGAACAAATGAAGGGTTTAGGCAAGGGAATCAGGTTTGGAGGGATAGGAGTGCTAGTCCGCAGCGAGGTAGGCCAGGTAGTTGTATCCGTGAAGAGAAGTGTTACAGATTTGGTAAAGAGGCACATAAGAAGAATGAATGTAGATGGGCTGTAGGTTCTTTTTTTTTGGATGTGGTGAGGTAGGGCATATAATTAGCAAGTGCAAGAAAGAGAAAGGGATAAAATGTTATTGGTGTGGTATGACTGGGCACATAGTGAGTGGGTCTTGTAGTAATTGTATGAATGTGATCTGTGGTAATTGTGGTAAGGATGGTCATTATGCTAGAATGTGCAAGGAACTGCGGTGTAAGTGTACTGAATATGGTGTAGATGGGCATGTAGCTAGAGTATGTAGGAAGAAGGGAATAAGTCAGCCAGGATGTTCAGGAAACTAGTGTAAGAGGGTTCAGCTAGATGAGTCCTCCTGTGTGTGTGGAAGGATATTATTAATCTTTGTGAAAAAGAGATGATTAATTGGTTGGAAATGAGTAAGTATGAACCTAGCATGCATGAGAAGTTAGGGCTAGAAAGTAAACAATTAGTGTTAGTTGAATATAGGAAAAAGAGACGTTTGAAAGTTTCAAGTGAGGAGAAAGTGCAAGGGAAATTTATAGGTATAGGTAGGAATCTGAATAAGTATGACAAGGGTGTAAATGTGCAAGTGAGTGTGGAAGATAAATGTATCAATACAGATGAAACATGGCTAATTATGAATGATACTTATAGTGTGTGTGGCTTTTCGTTAGATGTTGTAAAAGAAAGAATGAATAACCCAAGAATGAGAGATAGAAGAATGATAAGTAGCATGAATGAGTCTTCTGCTTAAGTTAAGAATATTTTTAATGAAAAGGATTAACTGTTTACATAATTGAGTGTAATTTTAGGGCCAGATGAGAACGAGGTAAATGGGATTGTACATGATTTATTAGATGATAGGGATTTATATAGGAATAGTGCTAACGTAGCGAAGGATTGTGATAAGGAAGAAGTGAATGAGAGACTGTATGAAGGTCCAGTTACTCGGAGTAAAGGTCGTGTTCCCGACTGCGACTGGGTGATGAAAAAAAAATAATATAACTGTTGTGTGAGTAGGATTTGGCAAAATAAGGGGGGAGGAATGTGGAGGATTAATTTTTATTTATCTTTTTTTTTTGCCAAATCATGAGAGAGAGAGAGAGAGAGAGAGAGAGAGAGAGAGAGAGAGAGAGAGAGAGAGAGAGAGAGAGAGAGAGAGAGAGAGAGAGAGAGAGGTAGTTAGTGTATCGATTGTTTGTGCTGAGAAAGACTGTTGGTATGAATGAGATTGTTTGTTTACGTTTTTAGCAAGGTTACGACAGTGGTGAATGTCTTGGGTGAATGGCTTTTATTGATTGACTGCGACATGAGGCAGTTGTGTAAATGCTGGATTTACTTCAATATTATTTTACCAGCGTGGAAGTGATTATTTATTTTCTGAACTGTGATTCCTCCTTGGTGAGACTTACTCCTTTGGAGAGACTAAATTTTTTGGAAAGTGGATATATTGTTGATGATCTGGCCTGTAACTGATTTTGCTTGGACTGCTCATTTGGACTGCACAACTGCTGATGACCTAGTCCTGGGAATTAAGATTGCTGTTGATGATGATGATGAGGATAATGATGATCATGATGATGATGATGATGATGATTATAACTACCACCCCAATCGCCGAGGCAGTTATGGCAAATTGACACCCATTGGACTGTTGATCAAAGAGCTGTGTTAGTGTGCTGTAAAGACAGTTTGGCTTTCTGTGAACGAGTGTTGGTGTCGTAATATTGTATATGCACATATATTTATGTTTGATGTTGGTGGTGTGCGGTTAATGTCAAGTTTTGATAGTTTCTTTTATTATTTGAATGGTGTTACGTCTTTCTTTTTATATTTAGTGTTAAGTTTATTATTAGATTTAAGTGTGATTGTTTTGGTTGTGATTGGTTTTGTGTTAAGTATTTTATTTAGAAGAATATAGTGTTAAGGTTATGGTTTGTTTTTATTTCCCTTCTGTCCAAGACTCCAGTTGATAATGTAAGGGGAAAGTTTGTGTTTTGGGACAATTGTCAGGGAAAGTGATTCAAGGGTTTGGGGGTTGTTTTGCAACATCCCGCCACATCGGTATGTGATGCTTCGCTGGGGGCCTGTAAGTCTGGCAGCATGGAGTAAATTTTCCAACGACGTGACGTATGCACTGGAGATCGTTGGAGGAGGTTGCAGAAGGAAAAAAGTCGGCAGGGACGACCAACGGGTCGCCATACACCATTTCAGTTGCCGAGACGTCGATGGTGTCTTTAAGAGTGGTCCTTAGTCTCAGGATGACCCAGGGAAGCTGACTAAACCAGTTTAGATCCTTGCAGCGGGACATCAAAGCTGCTTGGAGGGTGTGATAAAAACCTTCAACCATTCCATTGGCAGCGTGTTGTAAGACGTTTCTGATGTAGGATGATGCCCAGGATATTCGCTAATGATGTCCATAATTAAGAGGTGAAAGTGGTACCCTTGTCAGAAGTATTATGCTCAGGGATACCAAATCTTGCAATCCATCATGAGAGTAAGGCAGATGTACATGAGGCTGACGTTGCGGTTTCCATGGGAATGGCTTCAGGCCAATGAGTGGAGCGGTCGATGACGGTAAACAGGTAACGATATCCTTGTGATGTGGGTAGGGGGCCTACAACGTCGATTTGAATGTGTGCGAAATGACGCTGAAGTTAAGGAAAGGTGCCCACTCCTGAATCAGTGTATCGATGTACTTTGGAAGTTTGGCAAGAAGTACAGGCGTGGACCCAATCCTTAGCATCCTTAGAAATGCCGTACCAAATGAACTTCGTCTTCAGCAGCTGTCCAGTAGAACAGCCCGAGGAATGGGAAAGGCTGTGAATGAAATCAAACACCTGCGGGCGCATGGGAGCAGCGTGTTGTAAGACGTTTCTGATGTAGGATGATGCCCAGGATATTCGCTAATGATGTCCATAATTAAGAGGTGAAAGTGGTACCCTTGTCAGAAGTATTATGCTCAGGGATACCAAATCTTGCAATCTATCAGGAGAGTAAGGCAGATGTACATGAGGCTGACGTTGCGGTTTCCATGGGAATGGCTTCAGGCCAATGAGTGGAGCGGTCGATGACGGTAAACAGGTAACGATATCCTTGTGATGTGGGTAGGGGGCCTACAACGTCGATTTGAATGTGTGCGAAATGACGCTGAAGTTAAGGAAAGGTGCCCACTCCTGAATCAGTGTATCGATGTACTTTGGAAGTTTGGCAAGAAGTACAGGCGTGGACCCAATCCTTAGCATCCTTAGAAATGCCGTACCAAATGAACTTCGTCTTCAGCAGCTGTCCAGTAGAACAGCCCGAGGAATGGGAAAGGCTGTGAATGAAATCAAACACCTGCCGGCGCATGGGAGCAGGAATCCAAGGTCGCGGTCTACCAGTACTGACATCACAGAGGAGGGTGGAGTTGGAGTCTTCGAGGGGGAAGTCTTCCCAACCGAGGGAGGTGCAGGATGTCCTACATGCTTGATGCTCTGGATACTGTCGTTGGGCTTCAGCCAAGGCGTTTTAATCCAATTCCAGTTGAACGCCAGCCAAAGTGTTTCTTGACCGGGCATCGGCAACGGGATTTATTTTCCCAGGGATATATTGAATGGTGCAATTGTATTCAGCCACGGTGGAAAGATGTCGGCGTTTACGGGTTGACCAGGCGTCAGACTGTCGAGTGAAGGCATGCACCAGAGGCATGTAGTCTGTGCGAATGACGAAGGGCGCACCTTCTAAGAAATGGCAAAAATGATGGACAGCCAAGTGCACCGGCAGCAATTCGCGCTCGAAAGTAGAATACCCCGATTCTACCTTGGACAATTTTCTGCTGAAGAAGGCCAATAGGCGAGGCAAGCCATTGACCACCTGCTCGAGTACTGCAACAATAGCGTCGTCAGTGGCATCGGTGGAGAGAAGAAGAGGGGCATGTGGGATAGGATAACTGAGAGCCGCAGCGGTTGATAAGGCCTTCTTTGCATTACAGAAGGCCGCTTCTTGAAGGGGACCCCACTTCATGTCCTTTGGCTTATCCTTGCAGGAGGCGTAGAGGGGAGAAAGAGTGGAAGCAATGGCTGGCAGAAAACGGTGATGATAGTTGATCATGACCAAGAATTCCCTCAGAGCTTTGACGGTGGAGGGCATGTGAAGTCCTGAATGGCTGCTACCTTTTCAGGGAGGGGATGGACTCCTTCAGTAGTGATGCGGTCCCCCAAAGAACGAAACTTTGTTGGCGCCAAAGGAACACTTGTCGCACCGGACGACAAGGCCGTTTTGTTGCAGGGGGTCGAACACGATGCACAGGTGACGGAGATGTTCCTCATTTGAGGAGGAGAACACAATCATGTCGTCCACATACCATACGAAGAGGGGGAGGTCCCCTAAGATGGCATCCATGAGACGTTAAAACGTGGCCCCAGCATTATGAAGGCCTAAACAGGAGTAATTGAAGGTGTATGTACCGGAGGGAGTGGTGATGGTGGTCTTGGGGACGTCTTCTAGGTTAACAGGCACCTGATAATACCCCTTCAGGAGGTCAAGAGTGGAGAAAACCTTCGCTTTGTGCAGGTAGGAGGTCACGTCGGCATTGTTTGGGAGGGGGTAGTGAACAAGTGTTTTTTGCATGTTCAAGTTCCTGTAATCCCCGATCGGACAGAGGGAGTTGTCTTTCTACAGAACGATGTCCACGGGAGACGACCATGGGCTAGAGGCCTTTTGGCAAAGGCCTATTTCCTCCATTTTTGTGAACGTCTGTTTGGCGGCTGCCTATTGTTCTGGTGCCAGACATCTGAATTTTACGAAGACTGGGGGTCCCGTCGTCTTGATATGGTGATAAATACCGTGCTTGGCAGGAGCCAAGGGCGTTTGGCGAAGTTCTGGACGGAGAACCTCCGGGTGAGACCTGAGAAGGTGGGCGTAGGCATCCATGGGTATGCTGATGTGGAGAGTGAGGCTAGAGGAGTCTGGTGGAAGAGGTGTCAACAAGTACGAGTCTGCTTTGAACAATCGTCAATGGGCGACATCGACCAGAAGGTGGAAATAAGAGAGGCACTCCTAATCGAGGATTGGCAATGTGATCTCAGGAATGAGAAACTTTCAATTAAATTCACCGTTTCAAACGATATGACGTTTTCATAACTGTAGGTGGGTATTGCAGATCCATTGGCAGCTACCAAACAGCTACGTCGTGTCCTAAAAAGTTCCCTTGGCAAAAGAGAACGACAAACACCTATGTCTACCAAAAATCACACGCCCATTCCTGCATAATGTTAAAAGAAAAGATTCGAGACACGGAAGGCCACCGCCACGACCGAATGCCTACTTACACGTTTTTTTTAGCCACTGGCAATCCATGGCACATTTCTTCACGGTTGCCCCAAATCTGTTGTGGTAGTAGAAGTCGTTGGTTCTGGGACACAAGCGAGTGGTGGGTGGTGGGTGGCTTTGTCGCCTCTTCAGCACGTCACTTGCTAGGCGTGTATGTCCTCCGGCATTCACGTCAGCTTCGGTTGACCTTGAATAGGCGTCCTCTTAGTCAGGAGTGGAGGCGGTGATTGAGATCTTGAAGTGGCTGTCCATAAGGGTGTTGGCTTTGGTCATCAAATCAATTAGGATGAAACTATCGATATCGGGTATGGCAGCGCATACAGGTTTGGGTAAACGTCGTATCCAAAGGGCACGAAGTAGATTCACCTTACGAGGAGAGCCGTCTGCGGCAGGTTGCAAGCGAGCAATACTGGTCATTTCCCTAAGAGCGAGCGAAGCATTTTGGTCGCCCATTGGTTGTTGAGAGAGCTGAAAAAGCTTTGCTAGACGGGCGACTGGTGACGGCGAATACTGCGGCAGAAGGTATATTTTGAGGGCGTCATATGCTATTGGGTTGTCTCCTTGTTTACAAAGCCAGTTGGATATTTCCATGAAGGTTCCTCGGGTATCTCCGCGAGAACATAATCTGATTTGGTGGTTGAGCGAGTCACGCCCTTGATGCGGAACTGAACTTCTGCGCACTGAAACCAAGCAAACGCCTCTCCGCTGGCGAATGATGAAAGTTTCAATGGGGCAGCCACAGCGCCAACTTCCATAGAGTCCGCCACAGTACCAACGACGGAGGGGCGACAAGGGGGTGGAAGGCGGGAGGAGCGAGTCGACTTCTGGGGTCACCAATGTGACGAGCAGAGAGAAGGTTGTGACTCAAAGACAAGATGAAAGCAACCGAGTAACTTAATTACAGAACACTCTCGTTTTTTCACAATAACTCAATGCTACAGAAAATTTCCTGCTCAACCGACACCGCATCGATTAACAGTTAATGGTGAGAAAGGCAGACACATTATTTCATGTTCAATACAACAGGAAATTTCCTCTTCAACCGACACCGCATCGGTTAATAGTTAACGGTGAGAAAAGCATGCATGTTATTTCAGGCTATTTTTAGTGTGAGGGGAGAGCGAAGATACAAGCATAATATATACACAAAATGAAATGTCGTTACTATGTACGATCATGTGACACACAGTTGGTACAGCCACTTCTGTAGACTTCACTTTTATCTTACTTATGTCATATATTTGTCTAAAAACTTGCCTCTCCTCTTTCCAATATTTGAGAAATCCATCTTACCATCCAATTCTTGGTTCTTTTATCTTAAAAGGCATTAGAGTTATGGTGACCTAATGGTAACGTCGGTGCTTTATGATCTCTGGACCGGGGATCGATTCCAACTCAAAATCGTTAGTTTCTCTAGTGCCTGCAACCTCCTCTTCCTCGTGAACTAAGAACAGGGGCCTACATGCTTAGTCATCAGAAGCCATTACCTGACCCTCACTGGTCCTAGATGGGTTGGAGAGGGGGCTAGTGAGCTGATCATATGGTCAGCAATATGGTTAATCTCTAGGACATTGTCAATGTCCTCGGCTTTCACCATGCATAAGCGGCCTTTAAAAATGCTCTATCTTTATTTTAACTTTTATTGGTATTTACTTTCTCACTAACTTAATCATCTCTTAGTTTTTATCCCTAAATGTTAAATTCATTTTCCGTCTTAGTACTGTGCAATTTTCCCCTTGAATGCTCACTATATCTTATTCCTTTCTAATAAGAACCATTAGCTCTGTCTGTCGAATTATCATTTCCTTTCTTTCACTTTTTAGGGTCCCTTTTTATGTAAAATAAAAATGAAAAATCTAACAATAGATATATACATGTATATATATATATATATATATATATATATATATATATATATATATACATTATATACATATATATATATATATATATATATATATATATATATATATATATATATATATATATATATATATATATATATATATATATATATATATATATATATATATATATATATAAAGAGAGAGAGAGAGAGAGAGAGAGAGAGAGAGAGAGAGAGAGAGAGAGAGAGAGAGAGAGAGAGAGAGAGAGAGAGAAACTTAAAGAAAGGCAATTGTCACTCTCAGGACAGAATGACCCTCTATTATTCGTCACCACAGGTTATCTCACTTGAAAAATCGTCACCTAGCCAAAGTAGAATGTGAGTAACTTTTAGTAGAGTTCATATATGTTCACGAATACAAACAGTTGCATTAATGTTATCATTCATGCGTTAGGAATGCCCGTAAACCCTTGTATGGGTAAGTAAGTACTAAGAGCAGAAATCCTTTGATAGCCTCTTGCCCCGCCCATGGTTATACAACCTACCATCTCAAAGCATAAGGTAAATTATCCGTAAATCCCTGAGCATCGGACTTATAATCTCTTAATTGATCTAACTGGTTTATATGTGTTTTATTCAGCTTTCCATTGTTGTTTAGTTCAAATACTCTCAGGTATTTAGTTCATCGGAATATGGCATCGCAATCAGTTTGACCACTAGGCCGTGAAGGGTACTTGCCTGAAGATACTGACTCTTTATCGTTACTTGAATCTATAGACGTGGATAGTGATGACCTTGAAGACTCTGGTGATGAGTGTATACTTCCCCTGGTGAAAACCCGTATACCAGACCGAAAAAATTAGGATGCCGAATCTTCAAGTGAGGATGAGTCTGAATAGTAGTTGTCCCCCAAGCCCCAGCAACAAAAGAGGAAGAGGAACGATCAGAATGGCAGGCAATCACCGATGGGAATGTACAGAAAATCCTGATTATGAATCATCAACTTTCCCATTTGATAGTACTAATTTAGGATAGACAGACAGTGTATCAGTAGACGAAGACTTAGAGGAAGCAGACTACTTCTTAGAGTTTGCTGATGATGAGTTGTTGGATGTTATTGTGAAAAAAACAAACCTCTGTCACTGGGTGCTGAGGCGAAAGTCCGTTTTCATGTCGCCTAAACGTCGACTTCGGAAATGGAAAGATACTTTCAAAGACAGGCTACTTTTATACGTGTGTATAGTAATATTCATTGCACAAATAAAAAAAAAATCAACTTAACGACTATTGGAGAACTGAAGAAGCATCTGCAACAAAAATATTTGGAAAACTAATACCTCGTGACCGATTTCTGAATTTATTACAGTGTTCACATTTTTTTCTGATAATTCTTTACCAAGACGGAATAGATAACAAAAAATTCAAAATATCGTTGATATGATACAGAAAAAGTTCAAGACAAAACTGTACCCATTCCAAGAGCTGGCCATTGATGAGTCACTAATATTGTAGAAAGGAAGATTGGGATTCCGTCAGTACTGTACCAACCGTGTGTCACACGATCGTACATCGTTCATTTTGTGCTTGTATCTTCGCTCTCCCCTCGCACTAAAAAGAACCTGAAAAATCATGTCTGCTTTTTTCCTCTGTAACATTGTCGATTTCTCAACATGGAAATTCTTTTTGCTTTGAGTTTTTGTATATAAAGGAGAGTGTTCTACAATAAACTAACTCAGATGCTTTCACACTGCCTTTGAGTTCACAACCCTCTATCGGCACGTTACAGTACATTCCTAGCAAAAGGTACAGATATGTAATAGAGTTATTCATGTTAGCTGATGTCGAGACGGGTTATATTTTAGATTCTATCATATATACGGGTGATAAAACTGAAATTGAAATTGTTGAAAATCTCAGTCAATGAAACCGTAGTGAAATCGCTATTGAAAGATTAAATAGGAGTAAATTATATATTGTACTGTGATAATTGGTATACGAGTTCAACATTATTTTCCATTTATACATGAAAACAGTATCGGGGCCTATGGGAAAACAAATGCCGAAGTTCCCAGTGCTAAAATAAAGGTGAAATAATGAGCAAATCTTGCAATAATCTCTTATGCTTGATGTGGCGTCATAAACGAGAAGTTCATATTCTTTCTTCTGCGAATAAAGGGAACATGGTTCAAAGAGATAAGGTCGATCATTTCACTGGTGAAAAGGTACAAAAACCACATGTTGTAGTAGAGTATAATGTAAAAATGCGTTTGATTGTGCTCTGCATTTGATGGGCCCCCTTTGCATTAAGCCATGTTTTAAAATATACCAAACTGTAAAGGTTTTCTAATTATGTTTGTAGCTAAGGATAAATGTAGTTTTTCTAAATATCTTTTTTTTTCGTATTGATAACCTTGTAAAATTATAAAAGTGTGCATGTAGATTAATTAATTTGTTATACTTATTCTGATTATCCTCAAATGTTGCGCTGGAAGTAATTAAATATCTGTGTCGTCCAATTATTGTAATTTTTCCTCCATATGGCAGAAATAAGTATATATATATATGTGTATATATATATATATATATATATATATATATATATATATATATATATATATATATATATATATATATATATATATATATATATATATATATATATATATATATATATATATTAATTCATGCGTATATTTATCATCATTTGTGGGAGTAAAACTTTAGTGGAACTGTTAATTATGGTTTACATATAAGAGAGAAATTTTCTCGGAAATTATCTTTTTTTATGTAACTATGAAAGAATATATAACAACCATATGCTACAACAATTAGTGGTGTAATGAAAATGCAATTAGGCAAATCAAAATATCTACTTATCCTAATCAATATGTTGATTATAGGGTACCATTAATAATGTTTGCAACATAATTATAATATGCTTCGTAAAAATGGGAAAAATATTATACTCATAAAAATGAGTTGAAGGTAGTAATTAATATCTTTAAGAAATAAAATCTTATGAATCTTTTACAACTGTGTAAAGAGTAATTGAATACTTATCGCCCTATGTTCAGAAGTGAAAATTATGCAAATACAAGGAATGGAGGATTTAAAACAAACATCAAGTGTTGGCATTCAGGTAATTCAGAGGTATGCCGATAAGCTGACGGATTACCCTACAAAAGAGGCCACCTGCAGTTTCTTTAATTTACCATCAAAATCAGATTCCACCCCGTCCTTCCCTCTAGTACAGAGGTTCTCAATGGGGGTGAAATTCACCCCCAGGGATGAATTTTGGGCTTTCAGGGGGTGAATTGTGACAGAAGTAAGTTTATGGTCGAGGAGAGCAATTATAGGCTTTGGCGTAACTGGCCTGTCACGTGGCCCAGGAAAAATGGATTAGACAGTAATATACAAGTGACCACCCAAATTAATCCTAGGATTGGAAAAGGTACTGAGGAAGAGACAGATGGCTAGGGAATTAAGTAGGTCCCAAGAAAATTACTTGGCAACTCCAAGGTTGGGAACTCCTGGACTATAAATAACTGAGAAGCTAATATCAAGGATCAAGTTGTGCAGGAGATAAAGTCTTTAGCATTTAGCTTATTTTCAATTAAACTTGATGAATCAACTGATGTGGCCTCATGTTCCCAGTTGATGCTGTTTGCAAGGTATGTTCACTCAGGTTCATTTAAAGAGGAGTTCTCTTTTGTTCTACCAAGGCCTCTGATATTTTGGAGAAGGTTTCATCTTTTTTTGAATCAGAAAATCTTTCGTGGTATAATATCAGTGGGTGTTGTAGGAGCACCAGCTATGTTAGGGACAAAATCAGAATTCCAAGTATGTGTGAAAAAGCGAGCTCCAAAAGTGAAAGGCATTTATTGTATGAGCCATCGTCAGACACTAGCCTCAAAAGCACTTCCTGCTCCGCTAGATTAGGTTTTGGATCAAACAATTAAAATTGTTAATTTCGTCAAAGGAGGGGCTCTCAACTCACGACTTTTCAAGCAGTTATGTACTGATATGGATGCAACCCATCATTCGCTTCTTTTTCACACAAATGTTCGTTGGCGTTCAAGAGGAAATGTAACTGAGCAAGTATTTCATCTAAAGAGATGAGCTCAAATTGTTTTTTGAAGTGCAAGGTAAAACCGAATTTCCTGCCTGGCTGTGTGATGAGGAATGGATCATGCGTCTTGCCTATTTGGTTGATATAATTGAGCAACTGAAGAAACTGAATCTTCAGATGCAAGGAAGGAATACAGACATTATAGAATTCGTAGATGTCTTGGAAGCTTTCGTGAGCAAGCATGAAAATTAGAAGAAAAGGGTAAATGCAGAAAATGTAGCGATGTTTGAGAAACTGCCATCCATTCTTGATGTTTGTGTTGAAGACAAGGTACTTCCACAATTTGCAAAAAATTAGATTTTGTAGCATTTGACAGCACTGGAAAATGAATTCAGACGATATTTTCACGTACTTAGTGATTAGTTGGATTTAGTCAGAATTCCATTCAAACTGTCGGTAGAAAAAGTTCCTCATGATTGTTAAGATGAGTTTTTGGAGTTAAAAAGTTATTTGGATGTAAGAGATATGTTCGATGAGAAATCAATAACAGAATTTTGGCCTCTGATGTGCGATTCCTACCCAAAAGGGGCAGAAATGGCTATCCGTGTATTGCTTCCGTTTGTATCGACATATCTTTGTGAGTCAGGCTTTTCAACTCTGTTACAAATTAAAACGAAGCATCGCAGTAGATTAGAGGTAGAAAATTACCTGCGTTGTGGCCTTTCAAGCACTCATCCGGGTATCCCAGAATTGGCTAAAAAAAAAAAATAAAAAAAATCACAGGTTTCGTCAATCGATGAAATGTAATCTTCTGAATAAAAATAATTGCATCAGCTTCAGTTTGGCCTGTTAAGTAGTTCTTATAAATTAAAAAAAAACTATTTTACTTTCATTCAAGTTTTATATATCCATCGATATTTTCAATTTGCATATTATTTGTAATATTCCATTACACAAATAATCCATGTAAAGCTGTAAATGTATAATTCAGTTTGAAAAAAAGAAAATAAAAGGATTTTTAGTGATATTTGCATATTATATGCAATGCAATTTTTGAGACAACCTTTGGAAAAGACGGGAAGTGGGGTGGGGGGGGGGGGGAATGACATCATTGCAAATGGTGAAAGGGGTGCATGGGCCGAGAAGGTTGAGAACCCCTGCTCTAGTATATGCCCACAGTCTCGGAATATTAAGCTCTTATGGCTGGCAGCGGAATTTACGACATTTATTCGCAAATAAAAGTTCCTACAGTTAACTTCACAAGATTTGTTATATACCACTGGATTCGGCATTCAATGCTCTATCTTTTAAAGTAAATATCAAAACATTTACCTTCACTTATTTTTCCCTAAACCTTGCCGTTTTGATGGACGGACACGATCCGAAAAGAGCAATGCCGTCTCGAATACAGGCCTGGTGAATGGGGGTAGGAGTCAGCTGTTTGGTTGTGACATCCATAATCCTTTTTCTCACGCACGTACTCACTATACACTTTGTTTCTCTTTACAATCTACAGCTGATAATCCTCATAGAAAAATAAGAGATCATTCACACCAAAAGGAAACGACTCAGAATAATGGGGATAAGAATTTTAAGCAGAGAAAAAAGTAATGAAATTAAAATAAATATTTCCCGTGGCAGAAATCTTATTTCAGGACCCACTAATTCCAAACTACACTTGCGTTCCGCAAAAAGAAAAAAAAAACACAGAATGATTCTTACAATTTAATATTGAAAAATAGATAAGAAGTAAACAATTCTTGCAATTGGAAATAATTCAACATCATTTTGCATAATCAACCATAATCACATTATCTAGCTGTACATTTTTTTTACCTGAAATTTGTGATGATTTTTTTTCCACTGTTATTGTTTGCAATTATCTTAGCTATGATTATCTTCCAAATTGTTCTATCGAAGAAGGATGTGTCTGATTCAATATAATTAGAACTGAAATGTAGCTGGCACACCTGAAGAGTGTTTAAATGTAATATTAAAGTGCAAAACCCATTTTTATAAAAATGAGAGAGAGAGAGAGAGAGAGAGAGAGAGAGAGAGAGAGAGAGAGAGAGAGAGAGAGAGAGAGAGAGAGGGGGGGGGGGAGGCAGCAACCAAGAATGAGGAAGCAAGAGTTGAAAGATAAGAAATCAAAGAGAGAATGAAGTATTGTGCACCCAATGCGACATGAAAAATATAATGCCATTATAATTTTTACAACAATAAATATAGTACTTCCCCTACTATTATAGTTAGGAACATTCCGGGCTCTCTTGATGGCGTGCAATAACGAGGCTTTTTCTTCGTCAGTATTCGGAAAGGAAAACCCATTCACTTTCGGTCCAGTTCTTTAATTTCCTTTGCAGTTTGGCCCACAGGGATCTCACTGGATTCCAAAAGAGTAAAATTTTCTGGAATACCATCAGAAAACTGTGAAGATATAGAAAGCGACTCCTTTACTCACAGCCTATAGTAGCTGTGTGAAAGCACTACTCGCACAACGTGAGACCATTCTTACCCCACAAATGACCCGGCCTTCTCTCGAGACGGCCTTGAAAGGAGCCGCAGTGAAAAGTTTGATACCTTTAATTGCTTTTTAATTTTTCATCAACCTCAAATCTAATTTCTAATCTGAATTCGGTCCCTCATCCAAGAGTCCAGCTATCAATCCCATCTCTGCAGTCCCTGTTCGGGCGCCAAAATAATGTGGCGGGATGTCACAAGAACAACCTCCTGTCCCTTGAATCTTACTTACTGACCATAGTCTCCTAAAAAACAAACTATCTACCATCGTAATCTTACAGCTGGACTCTTCTGCAGAAGGGGAATAAAGACAAAACATAACCTTAACACTATATTTCCTTGTAACAAAACACTGATTTATTGTTAATTTGTTCTCTTCATTTATTTATTTCCTTATTTCCTTTCCTCACTGGGCTATTTTTCCCTATTGGAGCCCCTGTGCTTATAGCATCTTGCTTTTCCAACTAGGGTTGTAGCTTGGATAGTAATAAAAATAATAATAAAACTAAAATCAACTGCATTCAAATTAATCTAATATCAACACTTAATCCTTATATTATATAAACTTAAAACTGAACCGAATCACCAATCAAAAAAAGAACCGTACTTGAAACTAATCAATAACTTTCTACGAAAATCCACAAAAAATAACCATAACGTAGAACAATAAGAAAAATATATAACTGTGCTTGCAAGTAAACAACTATAAAAAATAAAATACACAAGCATATGTTTATGTGTGGACCCCTTTGTTCACACAAAGGGCTAACAGTCCTTTTATCCAATCCCTCAAATCTAGCAGGCGCAACACTTGGGACAATAACTCGGTGGCAGACAGATAACTTTGTGACAATCTGCTACACCTGCCTCACTTGATTTAAGCACACTATATCATCACCATCCTCCTCATCTCCATTGTCATAATCTTACAAAACAAACAAATCAGGTCCTTCAAAACAATCCAGGTCATCAACAACTGGTCAGCATTCATAAAAATCAATTTCATCTCTCCGACGGAAAAATTATGGCCTGTAAAAAAAAAAAAAACAAGAAAAAAAAAAACACTTACGAACACCCCTACCTAACTAAACTATAGCGCTATTATCAGATATAAATAATAAACTGCATCATTTATTCAGAATCACTCCTAGCATAGATTAATAAAATTGCACCTACTGTTGAAATAAATAAACACTTTCACGCTGGTCAAAATAATATGAAATATATTCAGCACCCAAATCATAACTGCCTCTTGTTACAGTTAAATCAAAAAGAGCATTTGCCCAAGACATTCACCTCTGTCTTAACTTAGCTAAAAAACATAAACAAAAAACTCATTTATACCAACAGTTTTTCTCACAACAACCAATCATTACACCAGCTACCTCTCACTCGCTGACACACACACGCTCTTTCTCTCTCTCTCTCTCTCTCTCTCTCTCTCTCTCTCTCTCTCTCTCTCTCTCTCTCTCTCTCTCTCTCTCTCTCTCTCTCTCTTCAGCAAAAAATGAAAATAAAAAATAAAAAAATAATTAATCTTCCACAATAATAGTTGATCATGCCCAAGAACTTCTGCAGTGCTTTAAAGGTCGAGGGTTTGGGGAGTTTCTGGATGGCTTCTACCTTCTCTGGCTGGGGATAGACTCCTTCAGGGAGGATGCGGTGCCCTAAGAACGACACTTCGTTGGTGCCAGAGGTACACTTGTCGTACTGGCCTAAAAGGCCGTTTTATTGAAGGCGGTCGAGTGACAGAGGTGTTCCTCTTTTGAGGAAGAGAACACAAGTATGTTGTCCACGTAAAATACACAAAAGGGTAGGTCCCCTAAGATGCTATCTATGAGACATTGAAAAGTAGCGCAGACATTACGAAGGCAAAAAAACAGGAGTAAATGATGGTGTATTACCGAAGGGAGTAGTAATGAAGGTCTCGGGTATGTCTTTTGTGTTCATAGGCACCTGATAATACCACTTCAGGAGGTCAAGCGTGGTGAAAACCTTTGCTTTTTGCAGGTGGGAGATCATGTCGGCGATTTTTGGGAGGGGGTAGTGATCAGGTTCTGGTTGCATGTTAAGGCGCCTGTAATCCCCACACAGACAAAGGGACCCGCCTTTCTTCAGAACAATGTGTAAGGGTGACGACCATGAGTTGGAGCATTGTTGCCAAACCCGCGGTTTACCCGCCCAATTGGGCTACTTTTGAACACCTTGCCAGACAAGGGCTAAGGATTAAGATTTGGATAATTGGTTTCCCCACACCTGCATGTCAAAAACAAGATTATTCTTACAATTGGAGGAAATACCTTTACTCCTCAATGGTGTGACACACCGACACAGGTCAGATTCTTCACTCATAACTTCATTATCCGCCGAAAGCATTTCCAGCCTTTTTTTATCAGAGAGAGAGAGAGAGAGAGAGAGAGAGAGAGAGAGAGAGAGAGAGAGAGGTCGAAATTATGGTACATTGTACGGGTATTACTGTACATGGTACGCAAGCCCTGAATAGTACATGTGCCATAATTATGGTACACATGGCAACCCTGCCAGGGTTGCCAAATAACTTGACATCCAAACTGCGGTGCAAATCCTCAAAAGTAGCGGCAGTTGCTTCAAAAGTAGCCCAATTATAGTAACTTAGCCATCATTAAATTGGTACTAAGAACTATTGATACATATATTATAGAAATAAATTAGTAGGGTGGCATCGGAATCAATCAACTAAGCTTTTGTAAAAGAGTATGATAACGAAAAATTTATATAATTTTTATTCAAATATACAGAAAATAAAGCCGTACATTTTTTAGCAAAATTAAAATGAGCAAAATTAACAGAAATAAAAGAGATTTGTTGTTCATTCAACATGATCATAAAAGGATGTAATTAACTAAGTTCAATATAGTATATTTACATTGGTGATTCTCCTGTTTTAGAATTTATTCAATTAACATAAAAAAAGTATTTACAACAAAGGTTCAGGTACCAATCATGGTTATGGTGACTCTTCGTCCGATGAAGTTAGTTCCATCACAAAAGATTCAATTAGTTAATACAGACGTCATTTTTCGTTTCTTCCTTTATAATGTTATCAGTATGCATAATAGCCTTGACCCAATTTTCCTTGCAAATCTGAAACAAAGTTGTTTTGGATATGTTGGTCGCATCTGCGACACGTTTGATTGCTTGGTTAATTACAAATTAACAGTTTCCTTATCCTTTTCTCACTTGAAAAAAAAAAAGCTGATAGACATTGTAACGTTGGAGGCCTTTTGGCAAAGGCCCATGTCTTTCATTTCAGGGAACGCCTGTTTGCCGGCTGCCAATTGATCCGGTGCCAGACATCTGGATTTGGCAAAGACTGGGAGCCCCGTCGTTTTGATATAGTGATAAATACCGTGTTAGGCAGGACCCGTGGGAGTTTGACGAAGTTCTATTCGGAAACCTTCCAAGTACGACGTGAGGAGGTGGGTGCGCTAATGTGGAGAGCGAGGTTGGAGGGGCCGGGTTGAAAAGGTGTCTACAAGTACGAGTCTGCGTTGACCAATCATCGGTGGCCGATATTGACCTGATGGTGGAAACGTGAGAGGAAATCTGCTCCGAGGATTTCCAAAGTGAGGTAATCAAGGAGCAACTTCCAATTAAATTGGCCGTTTCCAAACGATAATGTAAGGTGCTCGTAACCGTAGGATGGTATCTCAGATCCCTTGGCAGCTATCAGGCAGACATCGGCAGGCTTAGACAGATTACATCATGTCCTGAAATACATGTCTACCAAAAATTGCACTCCCATTCCTGTATCATCTGAAAAGAAAAGATTAGAAACACGAGAGGCCACCGCCATGAGCGATGGGCTACTTACACATTTTTTGGCATCTAACAATCCTTGGCGTATTTCTTTGCGGCAAACCAGAATAAGTAGTGGTAGTAGGAAAACTGCAGCCGATGGGTGGCAGTAAGTGGCGGTAGAAATTGTTTGTTGGGGCGAGAGCGAGTGGCACATCACAAGTTAGGTGTGTTTGTCCTACGTCATTCAGGTCAGCTCCAGTTGACGTTGAATAGGTATCCTGTTTTTCAGGAGTGGATTTTTGATGGTGGTCTTGTAGGTCATGAAGTGGCTGTCCATAAAGGCATCTGCTTTGGTCATCAAGGAATTTATGGTACAGTATCAACATCGTGTAGGACAGCTTATACAGGTTCGAGTGAATGGCGTTCATCTCATGATCAGAGCCGTCTGTGGTAGGTTGCAGGCGAGCGATACTGGTTATTTCCCTGAGGGTGAGCGAATACCTTTGGTTCCCCAATGGTTGTTGAGAGAACTGGAAAAGCTTTGCTATACGGGCAGCTGCCAATGGCTAGTACAGC
>NC_090747.1:48347697-48372697 GCF_036898095.1 Palaemon carinicauda | reverse complement strand
AAATAATAATATTCGTCAATTTTTAGAAGCATTGCGACCTAATGGTATAAAAATAAATTTGCCAAAGTGCAAATTTTTCAATAAAAAGGAAAAATTTTGATGTCACATAGTAACCCCAGAAGATATCCTTTCATGCCCCAGTAAAGTCTAAGCTATTAATGCAGTCCCTATGTCATGTACCCCTAAGGGAGTAACTTGGTTCCTTAGGCTCGCTGGGTATTACTGTGAATTCATAAGAGGTTTGGGAGAGCCAGCAATACCCTAGATGCTTTAAAGAAACAAAAAGTAATAAATTGGGGAGTGGAAGAAGATAAAGCCTTTAACCATTTGAGAACAGTCTTAACTAGTAATGACTTACTGGCATATCTTAAATTCTATTGCCATTTTTTAGTGACAACAGATGCAAATAGCATAGCTGCTGATGGCGTAATTTCTCAACGAGATGATAAAGGTAGAGAGCAAACTATTTGTTTTGCTTCCAAAGCATTGACAGGGACAGACAAGAATTATAGTATATTCAATCGCGAGGTTTTGGCTCCTCTTGGGGTTCTAGAGAGGTATCAGTTCTTTTTATTAGGTCAGTTGATTGAGTTGTAAAGTGATCATGCCCCTTACGTGATTTATTTCACAAAACTTACTAGATACTTAGACGAGCAAGATGGTTGAAAGATGGTTAAAGTTTAATATAAATGTTTTTCGCCATAGAGAAAATAAAGCTAACATGGTAGCTGATTCCCTCTCTAGAGGTGCAGTAATAGGAGTACCAAATATGGCACAATAGAGGAACGAAGAACGAAACCAAAATATTGAAGACCTCCATCAAAATAGAGAATGGAATGAGAATTCATGGGAGGAGTAATCTGAAAATGAGATCAGCAAGAGAGAGAGAGAGAGAGAGAGAGAGAGAGAGAGAGAGAGAGAGAGAGAGAGAGAGAGAGAGAGAGAGAGAGAGGTCCAGAATGAGTACCCTTATGATGCATGTGTGATTGATTTGAGAGATTGTGACATAAAGGAAGTCCGAGAGGGAACGAAAAATGAGGAATGGATGGAAAAGTGCGAGCAGTGAATAAAGTGGAATGAAAGAATTATCCATCATTTCTGAATTTGCCTCATGAAGATTTTTTTTTATAGAGAATATTTCATATTGTGCTTAAAAAACATTCAAGTCTGTATGCAGTCTATGTTGGTGTTGATAGAACATCAAGGAGAGCACTTGAATCCTTCTTTTGTTTAGGAATGAAAAAATCTATAGAAAAAAATTGTCATGGTTTTAACTTTCAAAAAACATGAAAACACACTACCAGAAGACAGAAATTGGCCTGTGATTCGTTTCAAATTTGAAAGGGTGCAAATGGATTTGGTAAGACCATTTCCTACTGGTTTAAAAAAACATACATGTATTTGAGGATGCAAAATCTCGTTTCACTCATTCTAATGTAATATTGGATAAATCAGCAAATACGTTAGCCCAGGAGCTGTGCTCTTTCATTACTAGGTTTGGTTGTCTGGAAATCTTGATAAGCTATAATGGTCTCGAGTATATAAATAAGGTGGTAAAATCACTCACGGACTTGATGAAAACTGAACACTTTACAGTGACCGCAAATATGCCTTAACCCTGGATAGGTACGGTGGGTCGTTTGCGACCCCGAGCGTCAAAAAAAAACAGGTTTTTCTCACGTGACTCACCCCTGTGACTGAATTTGTGGGTGATCGACCTGCAGGAGGTGTCAAACCTACACGCTCTAGTAGTGTCCAGATGTGCATTGCTGTAGCTGTACTCCTTCCCCGATTTCTGAGACGCGTCGGGGTCGTTCGCGTCCGAGTTTACCCTTCTGAGGTAGTTTGCATAATTATCAAAGTTATTACGTATTATGAAATTGTCGTAGAATGGTGCAACTTGTATAGGTTATCAGTTGTGGAAAGTCTTGGTGGATTGTTTGGCTACCATGTGCATGTTTTTTTTTTTAGTTAAAATGTCGTTCATCACCACGAGGACCATTTTACCGCGAGGGCCCCTTTTTCATTTTTTTTTCATTTTTTTGCCAAGTCATTTTTCCGTAAGATATTGCCAAATAGTGTCGTAAAACTTTTGCTTGTTTAGTGTTGGAAAGTGTGTCTAGATGATCTGGCTACCCATGCATGACTTTGTTTTTGTCAGATACGACGTAGTTATTGGTATATTGGGTATTTAACTGCGGTTACCAATTTCTGTTTTTTTTTCAATATTTGTAAAAATTACTACGTAGTAAGGAATTGCCGTATATTATTCATTTTTTTTTCATGTTTATGTGTTAGAAAGTGTGCCTTGATGGTTGGGCTAACACGTGCATGTCTTTTTTTTTATCTGAGATGTCGTATATTAGAATTTCGGTCATTTTACCGCGAGTGTCCCTTTTTAATTTTTTTTAATTTTTTTGCCAAGTCACTTTTCCGTAAGATATTGCGAAATAGTGTCGTAAAACTTTTGCTTTTTTAATGTTGGAAAGTGTGTCTAGATGATCTGGCTACCCATGCGTGATTTTGTTTTTGTCAGATACGACGTAGTTATTGGTATATTGGGTATTTAACTGCGGTTGCCAATTTCTGTTTTTTTTTCAATATTTGTAAAAATTTACTACGTAGTAAGGAATTGCCGTATATTATTGATTTTTTTTTCATGTTTATGTGTTAGAAAGTGTGCCTTGATGGTTGGGCTACCACGTGCATGTCTTTATTTTTTTATCTGAGATGCCGTATATTAGAATGTTGGGCATTTTTCCGCGAGTGCCCCTTCTTATTTGTTTTGCATTTTTTTGCTTAGTCATGTTACCGTAAGGAATTGGCAAGTAGTGTCGCAAAACTTATATTTTTATAGTGTTGGAAAGTGTTTCTAGATGATCTGGCTACCCATGCCTATTTTTTTTTAGCCAGATATGGCGTATATATAAGTATGTGTTCGATTTTCCTGTGATTGCCATTTTTTCGTTTTTTCCCATTTCTTTCAAAATTACTACGTACTAAGGAACTATCACAGAGTAATATTTCATTTATATGTTTATTTGTCGGAAAATATGCCTTGATGGTTTGCCTAGCACGTGGCTGAAATTTTTTTTTTCTGAAATGCCGTATATTAGAATGGCCATTTTTCCACGAGTGCCCCTTTTTATTTGTTTTGCATTTTTTTGCTTAGTCATGTTACCGTAAGGAATTGGCAAGTAGTGTCGCAAAACTTATATTTTTATAGTGTTGGAAAGTGTTTCTAGATGATCTGGCTACCCATGCCTATCTTTTTTTTAGCCAGATATGGCGTATATATAGGTATGTGTTCGATTTTCCGGTGATTGCCATTTTTTCGTTTTTTCCCAATTCTTTCAAAATTACTACGTACTAAGGAACTATCACAGAGTAATGATTCCTCTAGATGTTTATTTGTCGGAAAATTTTGTTTACTTTTTTTTTGATTGAATATCATCAAATTTTTTTAGCTAAAATATTTTTTACATTTTTTTTTTCGATTTTATTTCCCTTCAAAAAAAATTTTTTGGGTCAGAATTTTAATTTTATAGTCGTAAAATAATCGACAATTATCCAGCAACCCACCATACAATTTTTATGCATATCCAATAATAATTAGATTAGTAGATAACACCTTGAAATTGACATACCCTTCCTACATTTCAAGTGGCAGATTAGGGAGTCTGAGTCAGTGTGGTTGGGGGCCATTTTGTGGACATATCCGAAGCGTAAGCTGCCCTATCTATATATATTCTTGTTCCCTATAGAATTTGTGATATTTTGGTATATTTTTACCTGCATAAATATCATATTATATATTAAATATATGTATTTTTTTACGAAATTTCCAAGTACTCAAAAAATTACCTTTAGATATGGCCCCTGATATAAATGTAATTTACAAAATAATGAAGATTTTTTTACATATTTCTATTTTAGGATAACATATGTTTATTCCCTAAAAAAATTAGCCACTTCCTATTTCATTTGGGTACCCAAAAAAATTCATGAAATTTGGACAATTTTTTTTGGCCAAAAAAAGTTACCCTTTTTTTCTCATTTCAGATCTTCACCTCCATGGGTCTGACTTCATCCAAAATACATCAAGATGTGTCCTAAACATTCAAGAATCAATTCCTAAAAGGATTTGTGTATATATGTATAAACTTTTTTTTTATGAATTTTTATGTCAGGTCTTTTTTTTTTCTACTTAATTTTTTAAAATATTTATAATAAATAGTTTTTCTGCAGATGAGTAGTATTTATCTTTACAGTTGTTTTAAGCATTCATTGAAGTTTTTTTGGCAAAAGAAAAAAGGAGGTTACTGCAAAAACTGATTTTTCAAGAATTTTTTTTGGCGTCGGGGTCGTTCGCGTCCGAGTATACCCTTAAAGGGGTGTCCGAGGACCGTACCTATCCAGGGTTAAGCTAGTGGCTTAGTGGAATAGCATAATAGGGAAGTAGAGCAAATTTTATGTAACTTAGTGGCTGATGACTGCCTTCATTGGCACACCATGCTTCCTACAGCTGAGCTAGCTTTGAACATTGCATATAATGCTTCGCTCAGACACCTTTCTTTTTAGTGTATGGAGGCAATCCTGCTTTACCATAGAGGGTCCAGATTAATTTGCAACAGTTGCCAAATTATTCAACTGAGCAAATCCGTGTTTATTTACTAAATCTCTTAAGGCAGGGGTTCTCAACCTTCTCGGCCCATGCACCCCTTTCACCATTTGCAATGATGTAATTTCCCCCCCCCCACCCCACTTCCCGTCTTTTCCAAAGGTTGTCTCAAAAATTTCATTGCATATAATATGCAAATATCACTAAAAATCCTTTTATTTTCTTTTTTTCAAACTGAATTATAC
Source organism: Palaemon carinicauda (assembly GCF_036898095.1). NCBI lineage: Eukaryota > Metazoa > Arthropoda > Malacostraca > Decapoda > Palaemonidae > Palaemon > Palaemon carinicauda. The sequence goes on along the minus strand of NC_090747.1, from coordinate 48,367,831 downwards.
ATTTACAGCTTTACATGGATTATTTGTGTAATGGAATATTACAAATAAAATGCAAATTGAAAATATCGATGGATATATAAAACTTGAATGAAAGTAAAATAGTTTTTTTTTAATTTATAAGAACTACTTAACAGGCCAAACTGAAGCTGATGCAATTATTTTTATTCAGAAGATTACATTTCATCGATTGACGAAACCTGTGATTTTTTTAATTTTTTTTTTTAGCCAATTCTGGGATACCCGGATGAGTGCTTGAAAGGCCACAACGCAGGTAATTTTCTACCTCTAATCTACTGCGATGCTTCGTTTTAATTTGTAACAGAGTTGAAAAGCCTGACTCACAAAGATATGTCGATACAAACGGAAGCAATACACGGATAGCCATTTCTGCCCCTTTTGGGTAGGAATCGCACATCAGAGGCCAAAATTCTGTTATTGATTTCTCATCGAACATATCTCTTACATCCAAATAACTTTTTAACTCCAAAAACTCATCTTAACAATCATGAGGAACTTTTTCTACCGACAGTTTGAATGGAATTCTGACTAAATCCAACTAATCACTAAGTTCGTGAAAATATCGTCTGAATTCATTTTCCAGTGCTGTCAAATGCTACAAAATCTAATTTTTTGCAAATTGTGGAAGTACCTTGTCTTTAACACAAACATCAAGAATGGATGGCAGTTTCTCAAACATGGCTACATTTTCTGCATTTACCCTTTTCTTCTAATTTTCATGCTTGCTCACGAAAGCTTCCAAGGCATCTACGAATTCTATAATGTCTGTATTCCTTCCTTGCATCTGAAGATTCAGTTTCTTCAGTTGCTCAATTATATCAACCAAATAGGCAAGACGCATGATCCATTCCTCATCAAACAGCCAGGCAGGAAATTCGGTTTTACCTTGCACTTCAAAAAACAATTTGAGCTCATCTCTTTAGATGAAATACTTGCTCAGTTACATTTCCTCTTGAACGCCAACGAACATTTGTGTGAAAAAGAAGCGAATGATGGGTTGCATCCATATCAGTACATAACTGCTTGAAAAGTCGTGAGTTGAGAGCCCCTCCTTTGACGAAATTAACAATTTTAATTGTTTGATCCAAAACCTAATCTAGCGGAGCAGGAAGTGCTTTTGAGGCTAGTGTCTGACGATGGCTCATACAATAAATGCCTTTCACTTTTGGAGCTCGCTTTTTCACACATACTTGGAATTCTGATTTTGTCCCTAACATAGCTGGTGCTCCTACAACACCCACTGATATTATACCACGAAAGATTTTCTGATTCAAAAAAAGATGAAACCTTCTCCATAATATCAGAGGCCTTGGTAGAACAAAAGAGAACTCCTCTTTAAATGAACCTGAGTGAACATACCTTGCAAACAGCATCAACTGGGAACATGAGGCCACATCAGTTGATTCATCAAGTTTAATTGAAAATAAGCTAAATGCTAAAGACTTTATCTCCTGCACAACTTGATCCTTGATATTAGCTTCTCAGTTATTTATAGTCCAGGAGTTCCCAACCTTGGAGTTGCCAAGTAATTTTCTTGGGACCTACTTAATTCCCTAGCCATCTGTCTCTTCCTCAGTACCTTTTCCAATCCTAGGATTAATTTGGGTGGTCACTTGTATATTACTGTCTAATCCATTTTTCCTGGGCCACGTGACAGGCCAGTTACGCCAAAGCCTATAATTGCTCTCCTCGACCATAAACTTACTTCTGTCACAATTCACCCCCTGAAAGCCCAAAAAACCCCTGGGGGTGAATTTCACCCCCATTGAGAACCTCTGTCTTAAGGAGAGTAATATCCACTACTGAAAGGTTTTTGAGAAGAGCTAGTGAAAAAATCCACTCAACATATGATGATCGGTTCAGATCCGCACAAATAAAAGTATTTGTGGGCGATCGTGTGTATCTGAAACGATTACAACCTAGGAAACAGATACTAGACCCAGCGTATTTGTGTCCGTACTGAGTAAAAAACAGTTTTGATACAAAGCATTATTAATGGCGCAGTATCAGAACATCATCAGGCACACATACATGGGGTGCCAGAAGAGATAGTTTTAAAAACTGTCAATCAGAGTGTACCTCCTGACCCATGCATACGTGATATTCCATGAGTTTAAGGGTAGAATTTTTTTTTTCTTTGCTGTTGTTGTTGATTGAACAGAACTCATTTTTTCTTTTGATGTGTTTTAAATAAACTTCATGATAACGATATGTTCTTATGTTGGTGCTTAATGTATACGTAAAGTGCTCTGGTAATTTTGCTTTGTGTAGCAATACGTATGACATACTGCTTAGTGAGTGTAAAAACAGAGAGTGGTTGAATAGGTCAGATGAAATCCATCAGGTGGATGCTGTATCATTCATGTATTTATATGATTCCTGGTTGCTGGGGCCTGGTTTTTTTTTTTGGGGGGGGGGGGGGGGTTCCCTAAAGGAAAGTGGCAGTGGGATTAAAGTTCAGCCTTGAGAAATGGCTGTTTTAGAGAATGTGTAGATGTGAATACCTTATACTTAAATTTATAAAAGGAGGGGAGGAAGATGAATTATGTTCTCAGTTGACCGGCTAGTAGCCACCAATTGATAGCTACAAGTGCCGGTGTAGTAGTGATTTTAAAAATGGCAAAACAATGATGGAAGTTGTGTTACGAGATATTGCCATCAACACGGACAAGTGAAATCGAGGGATGAAGGAATGTATATTCCTATCCTTGTCTCGCCAAAAATGGCCCGTATCGCTTTCAGCCATAGGAAAGTTATTGAAGGGGTTGTGCAATACTGATATTGATATGATTTTTTATTTTACTTTAGGTATTCTGTATTTTAGTTGCAGAAGTCATAAGAAGAAATGAGTGAAATTATTTTATATTGAATTATGTACAATTTTGTAAGCAGGATTTAATTTTTTTTCATTTCATTTTGAAACATGTCTGGTTTCTTGAGTGATTTCTATGCAAATATTTTATGTTGCGTTTCTGTCTAGTACATGCCATGTCTATTCTGTGTCGGAGTGTCTTCCATATATCATAGACTCTCTCAGGGTAAGTGCGCACCTGCTACTAGTTTGAGGAGCTTGGTGGCAGTCAGTAATGTCCAAATCCTTGCATGCAAAATAGGTGTTTCATATATTGAGTTTAATGAAATTTTTAAGAGTACTAGGGTTTTCATAAATTGGAGGGCGTGATCACAAAACTTTGTTATATTTGACATATCCATAGAATCATAAGGTGATGTGTTTGACAGCATATTTCCATCACAGTGGAGAGTTCCACAAAACCTAACAATTCAGCATATTGATAGAGCAAGATTGTATCTTGCTTCCCGAGGGTTAGTTCTTACCCTTTGAACGATCAGTAGACAAGGTACTCACCTAAGAGTATCGGCTGTACACAGTGTATTCACAAACCTTTTTTTAATAAGGTGAAAAAAAACCCTATGTACTGATGTATCATTATCAGTTGACCTGGGACAAATTGATGTCAGGTGTACAAATATGTCGGTTTGTGTATGCTGTGAGCGAAGTTTTGTTTAAGCCGGTAAAATATATGTTGAAGATGCCTAGATAGGCTAGAACCCGCATAACAGACACCGCAGCTGCAGAAGATGAAAAAGAATGAGCAGTTGATTAGAGTGATGTCGATGAGGAAAATAGACAAGTTCTACATACGCAGGACTTAGAAAATAACTTACATAACCTAGAAGAGTTTACAAACAGATTCTTAGTTAAAGGAGAAGAGGAGTGGCGCGGTGCCACAGCATGTCTGACGTATAATAAACATAGTTCAAACGCACGAAAAAGAAAGAACACATGCACAGCAGAGTGAAAATATGCTAAATGTCGTAGTTCGGAAACTGCCTGAACTCAAATCAAGTGTTAGGCCTTTTGATGATCAGCGGCCAAATGAAAGGTTTCAGTCTATCGAAATGTTTTTGAGAGACCTCAAAGTAGTTACTTATGGTTGGTCTGAAAGAGAAAGAACAATTCAAGTAAATAGGTTACTGAAAGATGCTCAGGCAATGGAGGTAATGTGTAGGCCAAAAGACAGTTTAAGAAGTAATACTGGAATAAAATGAAGTTTAATTGAGAAATAAACCTTACCCGATGCTAAAAAAAAGGGGGGACATTAAAGAAAATTATAAACCCAAAATTTGGAAAGGAAGATCTGTTCTTAGTATTGTAATTCACGTTTTTTTCAGAATTGTGATTCACTTGCTACCCTGAGTGCTAATCACCCAGAAGTGGATAAAAAAGCAATCACCCGTAAACATATTCACAGATAAGTAAAGCCGTATTTATGTGGTTATTTCTTCAATGATAATTACTCATTAGCAGATGGAGTGATGGAGATACAAAACATTCTATACAGTTTGCCAAAAAAAAAAAAGGACAGAGAATAACTGCCTCCATTCTGAGAAGGTGGCAGCCATGAGAGGCACCCACCAACCCCCAAAGTGCGATAGGGGAAAAATTAGTAAGCAGGTGAGAGAATCTCAAGATGTTGGTAGTGTGAGGAAGAAGGGCATCGGCGAGTGAAGTGACCCACCCAAGGATCCCCCTGCTGTTACACTTGTCAGGCTTACGGTCATCTATCTCGAGAGTGCCCAACAAAAAACATTGCTCATCATCCGAGGAAAAGGAAACAGAGATAGGGGGAGACGAGGGAGGGCTTTCCAACCCTAATGACAACAAAAGCAGCAGCCGATGCAGTAGCGAGAGTGACTAAGATGGACTTGGTAGGGCAGGCACTGGAACCTCCATCTGTACCTCAGACCTCACCCTGCACCACTAGGGATAGGATTAGGGTTATTGCACATGCCAAATATATCTCAATGGGCGGAAAGGAATGTTAGCTGTCAGGGTTGACCTACCAGGTAAGTCCATTTCAGCACTGATCGAGACATGAGAGAGCATTTCACAGATTAAAAAAAAGATTCTCTTTAAACCGCTACAGTCAGTGCCATCCATCATCCTCGACACGCCAGGAGGAAATAAACTACATGCAGGCCCTGCAACGATCGTCAACTTTAAGGTGGCATATGTAAAGTTTGCACATGATTCTTTTTGTCTTGCCCACCTTTGAAATTTCAGGTATCGAGGCTATATTACGATAAGAATTCTTCTTTAGTAATCAAATATGCATTTGCGGGGAAAATGATAGAAAAAAACAATAAATGCTGGAAGATGCATTTTACTGATAGAAAGTCATGAGAGACTAAGTTCTTATGCAGAAAATGAGGGATAATTAAGTAAAGTAACAGCTGTAATTGAAAGACGAGAATTATTGCACCCCCAGACACTTAGGAGTATATCAGTGACCCGTGTCAGCCTCTTCCGGAAGGAACCAAAGTCGTTGTTAAACCCCATGGAAATTGGGCTCACATAGTCTTAGAGAGCTTGTCAGAAATAAAAGAGAACAGAGCTGATATAATGATAGTTAATTTGTCTAATAAGAGAGTAGTGTTAGGAAGTGATTCTTTGTGTGAATTAGAGTTACGTGGAAATCCTAATAATGGGATCCTAGGAGCCACAACTCCAGCCCGCATAAACAAATGCACTTAGAACTTGATTTTGCAAGCGCGAAAACTATGTCCACCAGAATATCAACCCGTAGTTATCGACATTGTTGATAATTATTCCGATTTAATTCCAATTGGAGATGAGACACCCGGGAGAATTAAATCGATTTCCCTTTAGCATTGAAAATAGGCAGGCGGAGCCGATGAGGTCAAGCCCTTATAAGATACCCATTCATTTCCAGGGAGAAATAGAAAGGTCATTAGTAAATTAAGGAACAAGGGATAATCAAGGAGAGCGAATCCCCCTCGGCTACTCCAATTGTAGCTGTTAGGGATAAGGATGGCTCCATAAGATTTTATGGTGAATATAGGAAGTTCAATGCAGTCACTAAGGATTATGCATTTCCATTGCCCTCAATCAAAGAATTACTTGTGAAGGTATGGGATAGCAAATATTTTACAACCATTGGTTTAAATTCTGGATACTGTCAAATACACATTAGAAAGACAGTAAATTTAAAACAGCATTTATATCTAATCATCTATTTCAGTTTAATCTTCTTCCTTTTACTGTTAAAAATGCTTCAAGTGATTTCTTTAGAATAATTATTACAGTTACGTCTTCTTAATAGGCCATAAAGTTTTGGTTTATTTAGATGATATAAAAATTACAGCAAAAATGGCCAAAGACCATAAAAATGGCTCGTATCGCTTTCAGCTATAGGTAAGTTATTGAAGGCGTTGTGCAATAATGATATTGATATGATTTTTTTTGTTTTACTTTAGTTATTCAGTATTTTAGTTGCAGAAGTCATAAGAAGAAATAATTAAAATTATATTATATTGAATTATGTACAATTTTGTAAGCATGATTTAGTTTTTTTTTTCATTTCATTTTGAAACATGTCTGGTTTCTTGAGTGATTTCTATGCAAATATTTTATGTTGCATTTCTGTCTAGTACATGCCATGTCTATTCAGTGTCGGAGTGTCTTCCATATATCATAGACTCTCTCAGGGTAAATGCGCACCTGCTACTAGTTTGAGGAGCTTGGTGGCAGTCAGTAATGTCCAAATCCTTGCATGCAAAATTGGTGTTTCATATATTGAGTTTAATGAACTTTTTAAGAGTACTATGATTTTCATAAATTTGAGGGCGCGATCATAGAACTTTGTTATAAGTGACATATCCCTAGAATCATAAGGTGATGTGTTTGACAGTATATTTCCATCACAGTGGAGAGTTCCACAAAATCTAACAATTCAGCATGTTGGTAGAGAAAGATTGCATCTTGCTTGCCGAGGGTTAGTCCTTACCCTTTGAACAATCAGTAGACAAGGTACTCACCTAAGAGTATCAGCTGTATACAGTATATTCACAAACCTTTTCGTAATAAGGTGAAAAAAGCCCATGTACTGATTTATCATTATCAGTTGACCTGGGACACATTAATGTCACGTGTACAAATATGTCTGTTTGTGTATGCTGTGAGCGAAGTTTTGTTCAAGCCGGTAAAATATAAGTACAAGATGCCTAGATAGGCGAGAAACCGTATATCAGACACCTCAGCTGCAGAAGATGAAAAAGAATGAGCAGTTGATTAGAGTGATGTCGATGAGGAAAACAGACAAGTTCTACATACGCAGGACTTAGAAAATAAGTTACATAACCTAGAAGAGTTTACAAACATATTCTTGGTTGAAGGAGAAGAGGAGTGGCGCGCTGCCACAGCATGTCTGATGTATAACAAACGTAGTTCAAATGCACACAAGTGAAAAAACACATGCACAGCAGAGTGAAAATATGCTAAACGTCGTAGTTCGGAAACTGCCCGAACTCAAAGCAAGTGTTAGGCCTTGTGATGATCAGCGGCCAAATGAAAGGTTTCAATCTATCGAAATGTTTTTGAGAGACTTTAAAGTAGCCACATATGGGTGGTCTGAAAGAGAAAGAGCAATTCAAGTAATAACGATACTGAAAGATGCTCAGGGAATGGAGGCAATATGTTGGCCAAAAGACAGTTTAAGACATCATACTGGAATAAAACAGTTTAATTGAGAAATATTCCTTACCCGATGCTAAAAAAGGGGACAAAAAGAAAATTATAAACCCAAAATTTGGAAAGGTGCATCCGTTCCTAGTATTGTAATTCACGTTTTTTTCAGGATTGTGATTCGATTGCTACCCTGAGTGCTAATCACACAGAAGTGGATAAAACAGCAATCACCCGCAAACATATTCACAGATTAGTAAAGCCGTATTTATGTGGTTATTTCTTAAATGATAATCACTCGTTAGCAGACAGAGTGATGGCGATACAAAGCATACTATAGAGTTTGCCAAAAATAAGGGGGAAGAGAGAATAACTGCCTCCATTCTGAGAAGGTGGCAACCATGAGAGGCAATCACCAATTTCCAAAATGTGATAGGGGAAAAATTAGTAAGCAGTTGAGAGATTCTCCAGATGCTGGTAGTGTGAGGAAGAAGGGCATCGACAAGTGAAGTGACCCACCCAAGAATCCCCCTGCTGTTACACTTGTCAGGCTTACGGTCATCTATCTCGACAGTGCCCTACAAAAAACATTGCTCAACATCCTAAGAAAAGGAAACATAGATAGGGGGAGACGAGGGAGGGCTTTCCAACCCTAATGACTACAAAAGCAGCAGCCGATGCAGTGGCGAGTGTGACTATGATGGACTTGGTAGGGCAGGCACTGGAACCTTCATCGGTAACTCAGACCTCACCCTGCACCAATAAGGATAGGATTAGGGTTATTGCACATGCCACATATATCTCAATGGGCTGAAATGAATGTTAGCTGTCAGGGTTGACCTACCAGGTAAGTCCATTTGAACACTGATTGAGACATGAGAGAGCATTTCACAGATTGAAAAAAAGATTCTCTTTAAACCGCTACAGTCAGTGCCATCCATCACCCTCGACACGCCAGGATGAAATAAACTACATGCATGCCATGCAACGATCGTCAACTTTAAGGTGGGATATATAAAGTTTCCACTTGATTCTTTTTGTCTTGCCCACCTTTGAAATTCCAGGAATCGATGCTATATTACGATTAGAATTTATCATTAGTAATCAAATATGCAATTGCAGGGAAAATGATAGAAAAAACAGTAAATGCAGGAAGGTGCATTTTGCAGATAGAAAGTCACGAGAGAAAGTGCTTATGCAGGAAAAGATGAACAATTAAGTAAATTAACAGCTGTACTTGAAAGACGAGAATTATTGCACCCCCAGACACTTAGGGGTACATCAGTGACCCGTGCCAGCCTCTTCCGGAAGGAACCAAAATAGTTGTTAAACCCCATGAAAATTGGGCACACGTAGTCTTAGAGAGCTTGTTATAAATAAAAGAGAACAGAGGTGATATAAAGATAGTTAATTTGTGTAATAAGAGAGTAGTGTTAGGAAGTGATTCTTTGTGTGAATTAGAGTTACGTGGAAAACCTAATAATGGGATCCTAGGAGCCACAACTCCAGCCCGCATAAACAAACGCACTCAGAACTTGATTTTGCAAGCGCGAAAACTATGTCCACCAGAATATCAACCCGTAGTTATCGACATTGTTGATAATTATTCCGATTTAAGATACCCATTTATTTTCAGGGAGAAATAGAAAGGTCATTAGTAAATTAAGGAACAAGGGATAATCAAGGAGAGCGAATCCCTCTCGGCTACTCCAATTGTAGCTGTTAGGAATATGGATGGCTCCCTAAGATTGTATGCTGAATATAGGAAGTTAAATGCGGTCACTAAAGATTATGCATTCCCATTGCCTTCCATCAAAAAATCACTTGTGAAGGTATGGGATAGCAAATATTTTACAAACATTGGTTTAAATTCTGGATACTGTCAAATACACATCAGAAAGAGAGTAAATTTAAAACAGCTTTTATTTCTAATCAACTATTTCAGTTTAATCTTCTTCCTTTTGCTGTTAAAAATGCTTCAAGTGATTTCTTTAGAATATCTATTACAGTTACATATTCTTAATAGGCCATAAAGTTCTGGTTTATTTAGACGCTATAAAAATTACGGCAAAAATGGCCAAAGAGCATAGAAATAATATCCGTAAAGTTTTAGTAGGATTGCTATGTAATGGCATTAAAATATATTTGTCAAAGTGCAAATTTTTCTGGTCATATAATAACCCACGGAGTTATCCAACATTGCCCCAATAAAGTAAAAGCTATTAGAGAATTTCCCAGGCCACGTACACCTAAGGAAGAAGATGGGTTCCTTGGCCTCGTTGTTTATTACCGTAAATTCATTGAGGGTTTTGGAGAGATAGCGAGACCCTTCGATGCCTAAAGAAACAAAAAGTAAAAAATTGCGGATTGGAAGAGGAAAGGGCCTTTAACCAATTGGAAGCTCTCTTAACTAGCAATAACTTACTCGTATATCCAACATTTTATCGACTATCTTTAGTAAAAACAGAGGCGAGTAGCACAGTTGTTGGTGGCGTAATTTCTCAACGAGATGAAAAAGGTAGAGAGCGACCCATTTTCTTTCCTTACATAGCATTGAATGGGCCAAAAAAGAATTATAGTATATTCGATCTAGAGGCTTTGGCTATTCTTTGGGTTCTTGTGAAGCATCAGTTCTTTTTATTAGGTCAGTCGATTGAGTTGCAAAGTGATCATCGCCCCTTACGTGATTTATTTTACACAAGTGACTTGGTTTCTAGACAAGTGAGAAGGATTGAAATATTTTTGGAATTTAATATAAAGGTGTTTCACCACATAGAAGATAAAGCTAACAAGGTACCTGATGCCCTCTCCAGAGATGCAGTAATAGGAGAAACAAGTAAGGCACAAAAGAGGTTCAAAGAGTGAAACCAAAATATTTAAGAACCCCATCAAAATACAGAACAGGGTGGAAATTCACGCGAGAAGCAATCCGAGAATGAGATGCAAGAGAGAGAGAGAGAGAGAGAGAGAGAGAGAGAGAGAGAGAGAGAGAGAGAGAGAGAGAGAGAGAGAGAGAGAGATGGGAACAGTGAAGCTGAATGTATGTGGGAGGCTGAGGATATGACCACAGATGTCCAACATGAGTTCCCTGGTGATGCAGGTGTGATTAACTTGGTAGGTTGGGACATAAAGGAAGTCCGAAAGGGAGAGAAAAAAGAGCAATGGATGGAAAGATTGCGAGCAGTGATTAAAGGGGAATCGGAGGGTTATCCATCAATTCTGAATGTGCCTCATGATATGTTTTTTTTTCTTATATTGAATGATATCTTATATTTTACTTACGAGAAGAGGGAAGGGGAATTCTGTTCACAGGTAGTTCTTTCTCCATCTTTAATTAAATGAGCCATCCACATTGAACATGCAAGTCCTTCTGCAGGTTATTTAGGGATGGATAAAACATTAAGGAGAGCATGTGAACCCTTCTCTTTGTTAGCAATGAAAAAAATCTATAGAAAAATATTTAAAATGTTGTGATGCTTTTAACTGTTTCAAAGAACATATAAGCACTGTATCGGAAGACAGAAACGCCTGTGATTCCTATCACATTTTATAGGGTGCATATGGGAGTGGTAGGACCATTTCCTACTGGTTTAGCACAACATATGTGTATTTATGGATGCATTATTCGTCAGATAAATCAGCAAATTCATTAGCCCAGGAGCTGTGCTCCTTGATTACTAGGTTTGGTTGCCCGAAAATTTTAATAAGTGATAATGTTCCCAAGTTTATAAATAAGGTGGTGAAATCGGTCAGGGCCTTTATCAAATTTAACACTTTTCAACTTCAACTAATAACTTAGTGGAATCGAATTATAGGGAAGTAGTGCAAATTTTATATTACTTAGTGGCTGATGACCCCCTTCTTCAGCGAACCATGCTTCCTACAGCTAAGCTAGCTTTAAAAATTGCCTATAATACTTTGCTCGGGGATATGCCTTTCTTTTTAGTATAGGGATAGGATCCTGTATTGCCATATATAGTCCGCATTAATTCGAAGCAGTTGCCATATTATTCAACTGTGCAATAACATTTCTATTTGTTAAATCTCTTTAGTAATTCTGATAGGTTTTTGAAAAGAACTAATGAAAAACACAGTTCAAAGTATGATGGTTGATTGAAATCCGCACCGGTAAAAGTATTTGTGAGCAATCGTTTATCTTAGAAACAATTGCATCCTAGGAAACACAAACTAGAACCATCGTATTTTGGTCTCTACCGAGTGAAGATTGCTAAATCTAACAAAGTTTTGGTACATAGTATTATTTATGGCAGTGTCTGAACATCATTAGGCACACATACATGTGGTGCCGGAATAGGTAGTTTTCAAAAGAGTCAACCAGAGTGTACTTCTTCACCCCTGCATACGTGACATCCCCCGAGTTCATGAGTAGATCTTTTTTTCTTTGCTGTTGTTGTTGTTTAAACAGACCTCATTTCGTCTTTTGACGCATTTTAAATAAACTTGATGATAACAATGTGTTCTTAAAATGGTGCTTAATGTATACTTAAAGTGTTGGGGTAATTTTGCTGAGTGTTGCAATCTGTATGATATACTGCTTAGTGAGCGTAAAACAAACAGAGAGAGATTAAATCGGTCAGGTGAGATCCGTCAAGCAGGTGCTGTATTATTCATTTATTTATATGATTTTTGGTTGCTGGGGTCTGGGAAGTTCCCGAATGGCAAGTGGCTGGGGGATTAAAGTTTAGCCTCGAGGAAAGGCGGTGTTAGAGATTGTGTAGATGTGAATACCTTATATTTAAAGTTATAAGAGAATGGTGGGAATATGAATGATTTTCTTGGGAAAACAGCTAATGACCACCGATTGACGGATACAAGTGCCAGTATAGTAATGATTTTAAAAATGGCAAAACTCTGGTGGTGTGTTATGTTTTTAAATTGTGCCGTAAACCCGGACAAGTAAAATCAATGGATCAAGCAATATCTATTCCTATCCCTGTCTAGCCGAAAATGATCGTATTGCCCACAACCAGAGTGAGGTTATTGAATAGGTTGTGTAATACTGATATTGATATGATTTTTTTTTTCACTTTGGATATTTTATACTATTTTTATCATATTATGTACATTTTTACATGCAATATTTCCTTTTCTTTATTTTATTTTGTAAATTCATAGATGGTTTTGGAGAAATAGCGATACCCTCAGATGCATCAATGAAAAAAAAATGCAATGAATTGGGTAGTGTGAGAGAATAGGGCCTTTAACCATTTGAAAGCTCCCTTAACTAGCGAATGATATCTTATATTGTGCATACGAAAAGAGTGGAGGGGAATTTCATGTACTGGCGACTCTTCCTCCTTTTTTTTAATTAATCGAGCCTTTCACATTGTACATACAAGTCTGCATGCCGGGCATTTAGGGATTGAGCGAACATTAAGGAGATCATGTGAATCCTTCTTTTGGTTAGGAATGAAAAAAATCTAAGGAAAATTACATAAAATGTTGCCAGGCTTTCAACTATTTCAAAAAACATAAAAACAATGTACCGAAAGCCAGAAAGTGGCCTGTGATTCATATTAAATCTTATAGGGTGCACATGGATGTGTTAGGATCATTTCCTACTGGTTCAACACAACATATGTGTATTTGTGGATAAATTTACTCGTTACACCCATACTTATGCAATGTTGGATAAATCAGCAAATTTATTAGCCCAGGTGCTGTGCTCTTTTATTACTAGGTTTCGTTGCCCAAAAATTTTCATAAGTGATAATGGTCTTGAGTCTGTGAATAAGGTGGTGACATCGATCACTGACATGAGGAAAATTTAACACTTTTCAGTGACGCATATAGGCCTTCAGCTAATGGCTTATTGGTATCGCATAACAATGGAGTATTGCAAATTTTTCGTTACTTAGTGGCTTATGACCCCCTTCATGGGCACGACATGCTTCCTACAGCTGAGCTAGCTTTGAACATTGCATATAATTCCTCGCTTAGGTACTGGCCTTTCATTTTAGTGTCTGGACAGTATCCTGTGTCACCATATATGGCCCTGATTAATTCGCAACAGTTGCCATATTATTTAACTAAGCAATACTGTATCTATTTACTAAGTCTCTTAAGGAGAGTAATAAACACTACTGAAAGGTTTATGAAAAGAAAAAATGAAAAACACTGCTTAAAGTTTGATGGTCGGTTCAAATCCGCACCGGTAAAAGTATTTTTGTCGAGATTGTGTGTATTTGAAATGATTACAACCTGGGAAAGACAAACTAGAACCAGCATATTCGGGTCCTTACCTAGTAAAGATGGTTAAATCTAACACAATTTTAATATAAAGCGTTATTAATGGTACAGGGCCTGAACATCATCTCGCACAATTACATGTGGTGCCGGAAGAGGTAGTTTTCTAAAGTCAATCATTGTGTACCTCCTTACACCTGCATACGTGACATTCCTCGTGTTTATGAGTAGAATTTTTTTCTCATTTGCTGTTGTTGTTTGAGCACATCTCATTCCTTCTTTTGACGTGTTTTAAATAAACTTGATGATAACAATGTTGATGCTCCATGTATATGAAAATTGTTGTGGTTATCATGTTGAGTGTAGCGATACATATAACATACTGCTGAGTAAGCCTAAAATCAAACATAAAGAGGTTAGATAGGTCAGGTAAGATATGTCAGGCAGATACTGTATTATTCTTGTATTTATATGATCCCTGGTTGCTGGGGCCGGGCCGGTTCTTGAAGGGCAAGTGGCTGCGGGATTAAACTTCAACTTTGAAGAAAGGCAGTTTTAGAGAATGAGTAGATGTGAATATAATAGAAGGGAGATAGGATTAATGATTCCCTTGGGAAAGCTGGTAATGGCCACCGATTGATATTTACAAGTGCCAGTGTAGTATTGATTCTAAAAATTGGAAATGGTGGTGGTGAGATGCGTTGTGAAATTATGACGTAAATCCAGACAAGTAAAATCGACGCAAAAGCAATATATATTCCTATCGCTCTCCCGCCCAAAAAGGCCAGAATTGCCCGCAACCAGAGGGAGGTTATTGATGAAGTTATATAATATTGATATTGATAGGATTTTTTTTTCATTTAGGGTATTCTGTATTTTAGTTGCAGAGTTCATAAGAAGAAATGAGTGAAATTAATTTATATCATCATATATACATTTTTAGAAGCAATATTTATTTTTTATTGTGGGAGACAACTGTTTTTGGGATTATATATACATATAAATTTTATGTTGCATTTCTGTCTAGTACATGCCATGCCTATTCCGGGTCGGAGTGTCCTCCTTATATCATAGACTAGAGAGAGCGAGTATGCACCTCCTCCTGGAGTTAAGAGCTTTTGGGGGGAGGGGAGTTAGTAATATCCTAATCCTTGTATGCAATATGTGTGTTTTATATAGTAAGTTTAATGAACTTTTTAAGAGTACTATGACTGTCATATATTGGAGGGCGCGATCACTGAACTCTGTTATGCGTGATGTATCCTTAGAATCATAAGGTGATTATTTTGACAGTATATTTCCATCACAGTGGAGAATTCCAAAAACCTAATAATTAAGCACGTTGATAGAGCAAGCTTGCATCTTGCTTGCCGAGGGCTAGTCAGTACAATTTATCTGAGAGTATCCTCTGTACACAGTGTATTGTGACGGTGCCGCGTGAGGGTTGTGAACTCAAAGGCAGGATGCAATCAACTGAGCTATATTGTTATAGAACACTCTCTTTTATATACAAAACCTCAAGGCAACAGGACATAACAAGTTAACAAGACAGACAATGTTACAGAGGAAACAGCAGACAAGAATTTTCATGTTCGTTTAGTGTGAGGGAAGAGCGAAGATACAAGCATAATATGTGCAAAAGGAATTATGTACAATTGTGTGACACACGGTTGGTACATGGCTCTCCCCCTAAAAATTACATACTGTACATGTTAAATAGGGCGCCCTGATCTGGAGAGGTGAACTGTAGGCGGGTCATCTGGCAAAAGATAAGCAGGTTTTAGACGATCAATGGAGACCCAGTCTTCTTTGCCCCGAATGTTTAGTAAGAATGCTTTCGGAAAGGGACTGTGTAAGGGGGCGTTAGTGGGGGCTTGCTAGTGTCGTTGCGCAGGAAGAAGTGCGTTGCAGAGTACAAGTCCATTGGTATGTAATGCTTCGCTGGGGGCTTGTAAGTCTGGCGGCACGGACTAAATTTTCCCACGACGTGACATATACGCTGGAGATCGTCGGAGGAGGTTGTAGAAGGAAAAAATTCGGCAGGGACGACCAAGGGGTCGCCATACACCATTTCAGGTGCCGAGACGTCGAGGGCGTCTTTAGGAGTGGTCCTTAGTCCTAGGAGGACCCAGGGAAGCTAAGTAAACCAGTTGCAATACTTGCAGCGGGACATCAAAGCTGCTTTGAGGGTGCGATGAAAACGTTCCACCATTCCATTGGTAGCGGGGTTGTAAGCCGTTGCCTGATGTAGGGTGATGCCCAGGATATTCGCTAATGACGTCCACAATTGAGAGGTGAAAGTGGTTCCCCTGTCAGAAGTAATATGCTCAGGGATACCGAATCTTGAAATCCATCCCGAGAGTAAGGCAGATGTACATAAGGCGGACGTTGCAGTTTCCATGGGAATGGCTTCAGACCAACGAGTGGAGCGGTCGATGACGGTAAACAGGTAACGATGTCCTTGTTATGTGGGTAGGGGGCCTACAACGCCGACGTAAATGTGTGCAAAACGACGCTGAGGTTGAGGAAAGGTGCCCACTCCTGAATCCGTGTGTCGATGTACTTTGGAAGTTTGGCAAGAAGTACAGGCGCGGACCCAATCCTTAGCATCCTTAGAAATGCCGTGGCAAATGAACTTTGCCTTCAGCAGCTGTGCAGTAGAATGGCACGAGGGATGTGAAAGGCCGTGAATGAAATCAAACACCTGTCGGCGGATGGCAGCAGGAATCCAAGGTCGCGGTCTACCAGTACTGACGTCACAGAGGAGGGTGGTGTTGGAGTCTTTGAGGGGAAAATCTTCCCAACGGAGGGACGTGGAGGATGTCCTACAAGCTTGATACTCTGGATCCTGTCGTTGGGGTTCAGCCAGGGCGTTGTAATCCAATCCCAGTTGAACGGCAGGCAACGTGTTTCTTGACAGGACATCGGCAACGGGATTCATTTTCCCAGGGACGTATTGGAGGGTGCAATTGTATTCAGCCACGGCGGAGAGATGTCAGCGTTGACGGGCGGACCAGGCGTCAGACTGTCGAGTGAAGGCATGCACCAGAGGCATGTGGTCTGTGTGAATGACGAAGGGCGTACTATTTAAGAAATGGCGAAAGTGACGGACAGCCATGTGCACCGGCAGCAATTCTCGATCGAAGGTAGAATAACCGGATTCTGCCTTGGACAGTTTTCTGTTGAAGAAGGCCAATGGGCGAGGCGAGCTGTTGACCACCTGCTCGAGTACTGCACCAATAGCGACTTCGCTGGCATCGGTGAAGAGAAGGAGAGGGGCGTGTGGGATAGGAAAAGTGAGAGCCACAGCAGTTGAAAGGGCCTTCTTTGCATTGCAGAAGGCTGCTTCTTGAAGGGGACCCCACTTCAGGTCCTTTGACTTGCCCTTGAGGGAGGCGTAGAGGGGAGCAAGAGTGGCGGCAATGGCTGGCAGAAAACGGTGATAAAAGTTGATCATGCCCAAGAATTCCTGCAGAGCTTAGACGGTCAAGGGCGCGGGGAAATTCTGAACGTCTGCTACCTTCTCAGTGAGGGGATGGACTCCTTCAGGTGTGATACGGTGCCCTAAGAACGACACTTCGTTGGCGCCAAAGGTACTCTTGTCGTACCGGACTACAAGGCCGTTTTGTTGCAGGTGGTCGAGCACGATGCACAGTTGACGGAGGTGTTCCTCTTTTGAGGAGGAGAACACAAGTATGTCGTCCACATAACATACACAGAAAGGGAGGTCCCCTAAGATGCCAACCATGAGACGTTGAAACGTTGCCCCAGCTTTACGTAGGCCAAAACAGGAGTAATTGAAGGTGTATGTACCAAACGGAGTGGTGATGGCAGTCTTGGGGATGTCTTCTGGGTTCATAGGCACCTGATAATACCCCTTCAGGAGGTTGAGCGTAGAGAAAACCTTCGCTTTGTGCAGGTAGGAGGTCACATCGGCAATGTTTGGGAGGGGGTAGTGATCCAGTTCTGTTTGCATGTTCAGGCGCCTGTAATCCCCGCACGGACGGAGGGAGCCATCTTTCTTCAGAAAGATGTGTAAGGGTGACGACCATGGGCTTGAGGCCTTTTGGCAAAGGCTCATTTTCTCCATTTCAGCGAACGTCTGTTTGGCGGCTGCCAATCGTTCCGATGCCAGACGTCTGAATTTTGCGAAGACCGGGTGTCCCGTCGTCTTGATATGGTGATAAATACCGTGCTTGGTAGGAACCGTGGGCGTTTGGCGAAGTTCTGGACGGAAAACATCCGGGTACGACGTGAGGAGGTGGGCTTAGGCATCCGGGGGTGCGCTGATGTGGAGAGCATGGTTAGAGGTGTCAACAAGTACGAGTCTGCGTTGACCAATCGTCGGTGGGCGACATTGACCGGAAGGTGGAAATGAGAGAGGAAATCCGCACCGAGGACTGGCATTGTGACGTCAGCAACGAGAAACTTCCAATTGAATTTACCGTTTCCGAACGATAATGTGAGGTTCTCGTAACCGTAGGTGGGTATCGCAGATCCGTTGGCAGCTACCAAGTGGACGTCGGCAGATGTAGACAGACTACGTCGTGCCTTGATGAGTTTCCTTGGCAAAAGAGAACGACAAGCACCCGTGTCTACCAAAAATTGCACGCCCGTTCCTGCATCCTGTAAAAAAGAAAAGATTAGAAATATAGGAGGCCACCGCCACAAGCGAACGCCTACTTACACGTTGTTTGGCCACTGGCAATCCTTGGCACATTTCTTCGCGGTTGCTCCGAATCTGAAGTGGTAGTAGCAAAACTGCAGTGGATGGGAGGTAGTAAGTGGCTGTAGAAGTCGTTCGTTGGGGCAGGAGCGATTGGTGGGTGGTGGGCGGCTTTGTCGCCGCTTCGGCACGTCACGTGGTAGGCGTGTATGTCCTACGGCATTCACATCAGCTTCGGTTGACGTTGAATAGGCATCCTCGTCGTCAGGGGTGGAGGCGTTGATGGAGGTCTTGAAGTGGCTGTCCATAAGGGCGTCGGCTTTGGTCATCAAGTCCTTTATGGGTAAACTACCAACCTCGGGTATGGCAGCAAGTACAGGTTCGGGTAAACGGCGTATCCAAAGGGCACGAAGTAGGTTCACCTCACGAGGAGAGCCGTCTGCGGCAGGTTGAAGGCGAGCGATACTGGTCATTTCCCTGAGGGCAAGCGAAGCCCTTTGGTCCCCCAATGGTTGTTGCAAGAGCTGAAAAAGCTTTGCTATACAGGCGGCTGGCGACGGCGAGTACTGCTGCAGAAGGTATGTTTTGAGGGTGTCATACGATATTGGGGTGTCTCCTTGTTCACAAATCCCAGTCGGATATTTCTGGGAAGGTGTCCTCGGGTATCGCCGCGAGAACATAATCTGCTTTGGTGGTTGAGCGAGTCACGCCCCTGATACGAAAGTGGACTTCTGTGTGCTGAAACCAAGCAAACGCCTCTCCACTGGCGAACGGTGAAAGTTTTAATGGGGCGGCCGCAGCGCCAACTGTTGTAGTAGAGTCCGTCTCCAGCATAGTACCAACGATGGAGGGGCGAGGAAGGTGGGGGTAGAAGGCAGTGGGAGCGAGTCGACTTCCGGGGTCACCAATGTGACAGTGCCGCGTGAGGGTTGTGAACTCAAAGGCAGGATGCAATCAACTGAGTTATATTGTTATAGACCACTCTCCTTTATATACAAAACCTCAAGGCAACAGGATATAACAAGTTAACAAGACAGACAATGTTACAGAGGAAACAGCAGACATGAATTTTCATGTATGTTTAGTGCGAGGGAAGAGCGAAGATACAAGCATAATATATGCAAAAGGAATTATGTACAATTGTGTGACACACGTTTGGTACAGTATTCACGAACCTTTTTGTAATGAAGTGAAAACCAAACATATGATCCAATATCTCATTATCTATCTATTTATCTATCTATGTATATATATATATATATATATATATATATATATATATATATATATATATATATATATATATATATATATACTCAACAGTGGCAATAGTTATCAAATTCTCCCTTTGGGGTTCTATATCCACTGGAAATTTATTTGTGACAATAGTTTTTGACTGGCAAGGACTCGAACCTAGGCCTTTGAGTTAAAACAACGCTAGCAAAGACATCTAATAAGCAATGCTATCATGAGAGATATGTAAATTTATTAGAGGTCTACCGTACACATACTGTTGAATTCAAGAATCTGTTCTTAGGTTTAAAATCAACCCTTCACCCCCATGATAGTTGATATGTGTTTGCTATACGTGGTTATTTAGGTAGAATATTTATCACTAACACTCATGACTTTACTGAGTGACTTGAACCTATGTTTTTCATTCAAAATAAGGTTTTCATTTTACCTCTTTCGTCTCTTAATTCATTTTGTATTATATATTATGTTGAAGTTGCTTA
>NC_090747.1:48312697-48342697 GCF_036898095.1 Palaemon carinicauda | reverse complement strand
GAAATCGAAGGAATGAACCAATATAGAAATGGGATAATGCTGTGAAGGAAGAATTTTTTTTTTTTTTTTTTTTTTTAATCACATTCCTCACCAGCACCCATATGTCATGGTTGGGTGGTTTTATTACCCTGCTTCGTGTCACCATAGGTCCTTATCCTATAAGGTGGTAGTTTCGCTGATGAATTGACACTAGATAGCAAATGCTGACATCTGTATTCTATGATCCATGGAAATGACATGCGTCACAGTTGCATCCCCTTGGATCTCTCTCCCATCATGAAACCTTTATATTATAGGGTTATACAGTTTTCTTTTCTATTTATCCTATTCGCTATATCTGGTCAATTATCTCAAAGCTCTGGTAGATACCTCTAGATGACCCAATAGAATTCTCTCTTAGATTTTCTGTCATATCCAGTCTTTCTTGAAAGCAAAATTGTAAGCTAGAATCTATTTCATTAGGTGAATAAGTACAGTCCATTCATATATACGTATAAATAGAAGTATTTGTCGGAAAAGAATTAATTCTTCATAAATTTCTGCTGGTATTTCCCCATTCAATCTTCGAATTAAAACTAAATGAGAACTAGATAGACGCTAAGTTTGGCGTTTAGTCTTTGCCTCGTGTTTGATGAATATCATTTTAATTTGGAGAACTGGTGCTGCTAATGGGAAACCTATGAGCTAGATTAAGCAGTTAATTGCCGTTTAAAAAGTTAAGTGGGACAGGAATAGTTTCTAATGAAGCTAAAAGAGGGAAATCCTGCGTTGAAGGCAGTTTTGTGAAGGACAATATGACGTAGAGATTTGATTTGGTTGTCATTGGTAAAGGTATGTCAGGAATTTAGATGTTTGAATATTAAAGCATTTATGTGCTATATAATAATATTATTAAAACATTGATGTTATATCTATCTATCTATAGATTATATTAAGCTACTATCCTTTCCAGAGGCCATGTAATAGTGTTTTTTTCTTAAATAACTCCTAAAATACACTGATGGATTTCCATGATATCAAAGCAGGGAGCGCTTCATACAATGGCCTAATTTTGGGAAATACTGTGCATTGCCAATTACGTTTCATTAACTTTTTTACTCAAGAAAATAATGCTAAAGCCAGTCTTAGCCACCCACCCATTCGCAAAAGTGATGACGTCCCTCAGTGACGTTGTTATAACGTTTCTTCCCTTGTACCTCCCATCCCCCAAATTGTTAATCGCCTTTTTTACTCCATAGATAATTGTCATATGACCTACCCCAAACAATACGAAATTCTTTGTCAGTAAAAGTTCAGCATACCTGGTAATGTGATTTGTGACTTTAGACTTTACCTAAGCACAAAACCAACGTTTTATATCTTACACACTCACTTACATTGAAGATCAAGAATGATACTTATGACAGGAGACGAAAAAAGACATGCTAACCCTACACTTCGCACTTCAAGCGGGTGTTGGTAAAGCAATAGAAATATAGTTTTCTTTAGGTTAAGCCGTAGGACTCATTCTTCCATACAACACAGGTTACTGGATACATCAATTGCCAGGAAGAAAATGACAGAGAGCATTGTTTGATATAATTTATCATATCAATTTCAGCAGACAGAGAGTAGCTTGAATTCCTTAGAAGGTATACTTCTAAAAGATGCTTCATATAAGGGCATTAACATCGGCCATTTGATAAATTTTGAAATCATATATATATATATATATATATATATATATATATATATATATATATATATATATATATATATATAATGTATATATATATATATATATATATATATATATATATATATATATATATATATATATATATATATATATATATATATATATATATATATACTGTATATATATATATATATATATATATATATATATATATATATATATATATATATATATATATATATATATATATATATATATATATATATGTTTGTGTGTTTGTTCATACATACATAAGATTTATTATATATCAACATATAGTTTTATATATTTATTTAAGTTATAAGTACCAGTACCTATTTTTTGTTACTTAAAAGGTATGTGACAAATATCATTGCGACTTTGTCAATGGAATTATACCAGACTTCAATTAATGAACTAATCAACCTTACTTTGAGAAATCCATTGACATTGTCTACATGCAAAGCTGATATAGTATCAAAGTATTCATTAGCTTTGCTTTTCCAAAATAATGATATCACCAATTGCTGGAAACCATAGATTTATGAGGGATGAAAAAAAAAAAAAAAAAAAACAAGAAATGGGCACATACATTTTACTCATCATCACTCTCCAGGAAAAAAAATGTTTTCTATTACTACTAATGTTTTTATTTTTTTTTTATTTCATTTTATTCTTTAGTCACAAATCTAAAATTTGTAGGAGCCCAAGTAGAATGTCTCTCAGTGCGATTCCACACCCCTGTTTTAAACCTCTTCCATTATATTTGATAATTTGTGTTAACCTTCTAATCATTATCTGCCACCATAAAACATTTTATTGCTCTTCTGGCTCATTTTATATGTGCAGTACACAGTCTTTCCTAACAGGGATTTACTCGGTAGCCTAATAACAAAGGGAAAGAAGGAAAGAAGGCAAGAAGGAAGGGGGGGGGGGAGTACTAGGATAGCCATAGGTGTAAACACCTAAGGAGGGTTGTGGGAACCTCTGCGTCACAGTTACGTGATTAAGTAAGACTTCTTCGAAACGCTCTGAAGGAAGGGAAGAAGTTACTCTTTTTTTTAAGAGTAAACGGGTTAATTAAGTACATCTATCAATTCATTGTACCACCAATAATTAGGCCAATGTTTGAAACATTCATTGCTGTAGTTTCATGGATATTCATAAGCCGGTTTGTTAGATATTTGGGAAAAACACTATTACACGGCCTCTGGAAACGATAGTAGAAGATATGCAATAATTCTACATAGTTCTATTGGAAATATTATGAATTTAACTTAAATTGAAAATACAGACGAAAAAAAAGTAGCGCACTCTGTATTTTGAGGGAAGATTGGATATGATTGATGAGCGAATAAACATCACAAATATTGATAAGGGACAGACACAAACACATGAAATTGAAGGTGTAAGCAATGGGCAAACAACTGACTGCCTGTTTATCATTGGTCTGATCCAGATTAAAGAACAAAATTGTAATAATTCAAAATCCTCTTTTGAAAAATAAAATACTTTTTTTCCAAAAAAAAAAAAAATCACTATTCTACGACAAGTTTGTCTCTCTCAATAGTTTTCGTTTTTAGAAGAAATACTACTGCTAGATAGTTATTGGGTCCTTTGACTGGCTTTACATATGATCCTTCTCTTTGGTTAAGGTTCATTTTGCCTTTGCCTACACATGCACTAATTAGTCTGGCCTATTCTTTATATATACACATGACAACACTAAAATTACCAAACATTTTTTTTTTCTCTGCACTGTGATTGTCCAGTGTCCAGTTTCCTCCTCTAGTCTTGTATAGTGCCATAGCCTCTGTACCATGGTCTTCCACTGTCTTGGCTTAAAGTTCTCTTGCTTGAGGGTACCCTCGGGAACACTATTCTATCTTATTTCTCTTCCTCTTGTGTCTTTAAAGTTTTTATAGTTCATATAGGAAATATTTTTTATATTGTTACATTTCTTTAAATATTTTATTTTTCCTTGTGTCCTCTCCTCACTGTTGGAGCCCCTGGGCTTATAGCATCAGGTTCATCCAAATAGGGTTGTAGCTTAGCAAGATTTGATAATGATCAAAGATACTACTTATAGTTTAATATTTCACTGAAACTGCTGAAGTATGAGTTGAAAACGAACTTTTCTTTATTCTGAATTTCAATTAAGATAACAGTGAAAATAACTATATAGCGGGTGCAGATAATAATAGTAGATAAGAAGTTCACGAAATATGAAGTATATATTTAAACTTTTGACTCTTCAAATTATTATGATTGTTTCTCTTCAAGATGATATAGATTTTCATCTTTTGGTCTAACATATAACGTACTTCAACGTTTTGACGCTAGACTCATTAGCTCCATTTAATTAATCTTTAAAATTAGAACAAAAACTTAGTATCATATTGAATATTTCCAGACTAGCTATTGAACTTTGCACATTTTGTCTCTAGTCTTAAGCAAATCAGATAAGAACTGGCAACGATATTATTTCATAACCCGACTATAATGGCTTTCTTAGCTCTTCAAGATTTATTGATAGAAATTCTAGGTGACAAGAGTCCGGATTTCTTTGATTTATTGATACACTTAAAAAAAAATATCAAGACAAATCATCACTGAGAAAACTTGATATTTCTATTAGGACGTTGTTACTTCATAAGGTTAGTATCTTCAAAATTTGCATTCCTATTCCTAAACTAACAAGAAATTTTTCTCTAATATGTGATGTAGAAGCAATTATTTATTGTACTGGATAAAATACACAACGTGAAAGATAAAAAATTTCGTGTCTGCATGCACAAAAGGAAGTCATATGCGAAAACTTCGAAAATAGTAGGTGAAGATTATTTAATTCTTGTACTGTAACAAGAAAGCCACAGAAGTAAGAGAAGGAAAGTTAGCGCTCTTCGTGTCAATAATCCTTGATATGCTCTGTAAAGGAGTAAACCTGTGCTTGAACAAGAATTGTTGTATACCCAGAGTAAATGAAAACAAGTATTAGTCATAAGATAAATAACGGATTTTGAGCAATGCGAAAAATCTATTTTTGGGTGATATAGCCATGTCGTCCTGATGGAAGGTTCCTTTAGACAGCTTTCTAAGGGATATTTAGCTATAGTGAAACTCCCAGAGAATTGACCATAGGTCTTCAGAATTTTAACTCCTGGTGCGAGTATCCTTAAAATAACTCTTAAGGATATCGCATAATATCAGGGGACATATTTCTTGATACGACACATAGCAATCTTCACCCAAAATAGGGTTCTCGCATTGAGGGTGAAGATCGGCAAAATTGAAGAGAAGCTGTCATCAAGGTTACCCGGCGGATCCGTCTCCCCCCCCCCCCCCCGTACCACTACGGTGAACTATTCCTTGTTGCAATTAAGCATGGATAGCCGCATACAGAGTAGTTTCGGGCGGGGATTTGTTACATATATGTATACTCCTTTTTTTTTAAAGTAGGGATGATCCATCAGGACGACAAGGCCATATCACCCAAAAATAGATTTTTCGCTTAGCTCAAAATCTGTTTTTTGAGTTCAGCCATGTCGTCCTGATAGAAGTTTACCAGAGAATTACTTGAAAGTACTATATCTCTGGGTTTGTATGAGTGCCTTTACCTTGACTCAAATTCTTATATGGTTACCCAGACCAAATGAATATATTACACTACCGTTATTTGTCATATCCACTAAGTTTGGAACTAACTTAGGGTTTCCTGCCCCCTGCAGGGAATATGTTAATACTGACTATAGAATGATGAAGGTTGTATTCGTGGGAACAGGTTGGAATTTAGCTATCACCAGTTTGTTCATAAAGGAATATATTCAAGTATTCTAATTTTGGGAAAATAAAAGACAGGCTATTTATTTTTGATTACTTGTAAGGCAAATAAGAAGCAAATACATTTCATGTATTTATCTGTAGAGACAAAAATAAATAGAAATAGAATCTTTTACATAAGCAAATTTTCCAAGGTATATATATATATATATGTATATATATATATATATATATATATATATATATATATATATATATATATATATATATATATATATATATATATATATATATATATATATATATATATATATATATATATATATATATATATATATATATATATATAACGGATTCTGAGCGAAGCGAAAAATCAATTTTTTGGGTGAGGTAGCCATGTCATCCTGATGGAAGTTCCTTCATTAGTAGCTTCCTAGGTATATTTGACAACAGTGATATATCCCAGAGAATTTACCAAAGGTATCCATAATTCTAACTCCTGGAGCGAATATCCTTTAAAATTTAAAAAGGAATATAGCGTAATATCAGAGGACGTATTCTTGACACGTCTCATAGCTTTCTACGCCCCCAATAGCGTTTTCGCTTCGAGAGGGAAAAAGTGGTAAGAATATAGGAGAGTCGTTAAAGAGGCGATGCTCTCGACACTCCTACTGTACTGTAAATAGTGCGCTGAATCGCCACCGCGAGGCGCCACCAACCCATTCTTCGTAGCTTTGTAGGTGTTGCAGATACAGTACCATAAGGAGAGATTCATTATCTTTTTTGTCAAAAAGAGGGTGGGTCCATCAGGACAACGTGGCTACCTCACCCAAAAATAGATTTTTCGCTTCGCTCAAAATCCGTTTTTAGTGCTCAGGCCATGTTGTCCTGATGGAAGTTTACCAGATCATTAATGTATATGTGGATTTTCAATAGTGCCGTTATCTCGAGATAAATATTTCCTATTTGGTCTTCTGGGCCAGAGACAGTTGATGTAACCGTTATACATCAATTAACTGATCATAAAATATGTCAGTTTTTCCTGCTCCCTACAGGGAAAAGTCTAGGTAGACTTTAGGAAAAATCCCGAGGATTGTGAGTTCAAGGAACAATTTAGCAAACAGTATCTATATTAGTGTCATTATATACGTAAAGCATAGTTTGTACTTAGATGGTGTAGTCCTTTATAGGTTACTGAATCCTCCCAAGTCTTGATATAAAGAGACAGACATGTTTGTATACATGTAGGAAGCCTTGAATCAGTAAAATAAACAGTTAGTACAATCAGTTCTTACTTGCTTGCTTGGAATGGTAGATACCATAGTTCCCCAACATTTCCTTAATTATTAAGAGAATCAAGGATGCTCTGATTTATAGATAATTTCGAATATTTGAGGTGAAAGAGAGGCAAAGATTTCTTCTATTGTTTATAACAAAAATAGAAATCATGGTTGTAATCAATTACATCTTAGGCTGAACAATTCTGCGTAAAAGCATAAACAGTAATAACAGAAAATGAATAAGTTTCACCTGAAAAGGAAACATTAGCCACTCAAAGGGAAATATAATATTTCACTACGTATGCTGTTATTACTAGGAACACTGTGCATATAAGAATACCTGGCACTCGTGTCAGCTTATTATGCATGATGTCACCTGTATAGATAGAACAGTCAATAGTGTCTTCCTAAACACAATACTCAACATGAAATACCTTAAAAGTCTATCATGTACACCCTTCACTAAAAGTCCAAATTAGTGCATTGTTCTTCGCAGTAATCAAGCGGCAGGTTTTATAACACTGCCTGCCGCTACCACATGAAATTTTTTTTCTTGTAATTGCTTCGCGTAGCGCTTGAAGAAAACTCTGGAATACTTCCAACCAGTGTAAGGACGCAGGCTTTCAAACGACATTGTCTGAAAGAAATTCAGAGACGAGGCAACTTTTCTCGAATCATGACCTGCGGGTGTACTATCTGTATCCGCTCTGCGTATAAAATAGGGGATTTTTGCCCTTATCTGTTTCAAGGATAACGTTGAACCAGAAGTCTCTCCCCTGAAAAGCTGACCTCCCTTAAAGACTGAAGTTCTACTGGGCAGAGGGATGTTTCTTCCTACAAAGGGCAGATTTTCCATGGACCCCATCTCTTAGTGGGCAGCTCGTTCTTGGCGAGAAACGACAGGTCCAGAAAGAGGTTCAGTTCTCCGCTGTCTGTGAACTGAATGTGGCCATCATCACTCGAGAGGGCCACTATTTCGCTAACTCTGGCTCCTGAGGCTAGTGCAAAGAAGAATATCACCTTTTGAGTCAAATCTTTCAGCGAGCAATCTTCATTGTTCAGGGTTGATGCTAAGTGAAGACCTTTATCCAAAGACCATGAAATGGGCATTGGAGGAGCTGCAGGCCAAAGTTTAGTGCAGGGTTTAGGAACCTTGTTGAAGATTTCATTAGAGAAGTCTACATGCAAGGCGTATAGTATTGGTCTGGCTAGGGTGGATTTACATGTAATAATTGTATTAGCTGCTAAACCTTGTTCATGGATGAAGAAGGACAAGCAGAAATCCATAGAAATCTCCTCAGGACTCTTTGCCTTGACAAAGGCCACCCATTTCTTCCAAGAAGACTCATATTGTCTTCTTGTTGACTTTGACTTGTATTCTTTTAAGAAGTTAACAGTGTCTCTAGAAATCCCAAACCGTTTCCTGACCGCTAGGGTGAGAAAATCATGAGATGAAGGTTCTGGGTTTTCTCTGATGAAGCAGAGACAGTCAATTTCTTCACATGCTGGGTCAGAACTGGTTCTGTCAACGGGATCATCTTTAGGCGTAGTTCCGTTATCAGAGGGAACCAAACGCTGTTGGGCCACTTGTGGGCCACTATTGCTGCTTTCCCACGAAAGGATCTCAGTTTGTCGAGGACTTTCAACAGAAGGTTGGTTGGAAGGAACAGGTAGATCTTGAACCATCTGTTGCAATTTACGGACATTGCATCCATCGCTTCCGCTAGAGGATCCTCGTACGGGGCTACATACCGGGGTAGCTTCTTGTTGTCGCTCGTTGTGATGAGGTCTATCTGCAGTCCTGGGACTTTGCGTAATATGAAAGAGAATGATCTTGCGTCTAGAGACCATTCGGACTGTATCGGGTTGACCCTGGATACAGCGTCCGCCGTCACATTGCGGAACCCTTGAAGGTGGACTGCTGACAAGTGCCATCTCTTTTTCTTGGCTAGACAAAGGATGGCCAATATCACTTGATTTATGTGAGGCGATCTCGAGCCTTGTCGATTCAGGCATCTCATTACTACTTCGCTGTCTAGAACCAAACGGATGTGGATTGAGCAGCGAAGTATCAGCATTTTCAGAGATAGAAAAACTGCCATGGCATCAAGAAAATTGATGTGGAAGAACTTGAAGAGGGGACACCAGGTTCCTTGGACTTTCCAAAGATGAGAATGACCTCCCCACCCCTCCTTCAAGGCATCCGTATGAACGGTGACTGCTGGAGGAGGTGGTTTGAAGGGTATCTGGTTTCTTAGGTTCTTGGCCTCCGATCATGGCTTGAGTAGTGATCGCAGACGATTTGAATCGGTCTTTGTAGATCTCTTTGAGCGTTTGATGCGTATTTTCTCCAAACTCCAGATGCATCTTTTAATTGTGCTCTCAATACTAGATCTGTCACTGAGGCAAACTGGAGGGACCCCATCAACCTCTCCTGTTGCCTTCTTGATATCCTGTCGGATTGAAGGAGTCTTTTGATAGATCCTCCTATCTCTTTCCTCTTTTTTGATGAAATGGAAAGGCAGTGTGACTGTAGGTCCCAGTGGACACCCAGCCACTGGAACTTTTGAGCTGGAGAAATCCGAGACTTTTTCAAGTTGAACTTGGATCCTAAGTGTTCCAGGAACAGGATCACATCCTTGGAGGCTTGCATGCATTCTTCCTCGGATGCTGCCCACACCAGCCAATCATCCAGGTAGGCTACCACCTGGATTCCTTTCAGGCGTAGTTGATGAATGACTTCATTCGCAAGCTTTGTGAATACCCTTTGGGCTATGTTTAGGCCGAAGGGCATGGCCCTGAAAACGTACTTTCTTTTCTGCAGTTCGAACCTTAGGTAGGGGGAAACTTGACGGTTGACTGGAACATGCCAGTATGCATCCGTCATGTCTATAGAGACTGTGAATACCCATTTAGGCAAAAGGGTCCTCATGTGCTGAAGCATCAACATTCTGAACTTGTGGTTCACTATGAACTTGTTGAGTGGTGATAAGTCCAGAGCTTTTCCGAATCCTTCTTCGGAACACAAAATAGCCTTCCTTGAAATCTGATGGACTTTGCCTTCCGTATAACTCTTTTGTTCAAGAGTTCCTAAACATATTCATCCAGTACAAGGGTTGAGTGTTGGAAAAATTGAGGGGAGTTTGGTGGAGTTGAGCTCCAACTCCACCCTAGTCCTTTCTTGATTAGGCTGTGGGCCCAGGGATTGAAGGTCCAACGACCCCGGAAGTGGAGAAGTCTCCCTCCTACTGGCAGCATCTCACTAGGAGTGCGTGTTGGAGGACTTGCCTCCTTAGCCACGTCCACCTTTGTTGCTCCTACCTCTGAAGGGGTGTCTAGAGGATCCTCGAAAGGAACCTCGAGACTTCAGGTTAAAGGTAGTTGATTGCCTTTCAAATACTGGGATGAACAGGGGCGACTGGGTCGCCAGCGTTTGGGGCACCAGGTGAAAGGTGGTGGTTGGTTGTGCCACCGTCTGGGGCATCGTGGCCATGTGAGGCTGTCGCTGTTGCTTTGGCCGAGAGGGCACTCTTGGTTGTTTTGACTTGTTCTTCGGCTGGGGACCCTCATCAGCGGAAGATTTCCTTTGAAAGGACAAGTCCCATTTGGAGAGGAGATCCCTATTCTCCGAAGCGGCTTTATCTGCAACCACTTTGACCACTTCACTTGGGAAGAGGTCTTTTCCCCAGATATTGGAAGCTATCAGCTTCCTCGGTTCATGCTTACTACAGCAGAAGCGAACACAAACTCCCTACAAGCCCTTCTGGCTTTAATAGGATTTTACAAATCCTTGGTGACTGTTGCCAAATGAGATTTGGCAAAGACCATGTACATATCTGGGGTGTCTGGGATGCTTGCCATAGTCTCTAAGCTAGTCTGCAGAGACATGGAAGCAAGGGAACGTTCCTTATCCTCCTGTTCCCTGCGCAGGAGAAACTCTGACAGCTTTGGGAGATTTTCGTTAAACTGCTGTCCAGCGATATCTGCCTCTAGCTCCCCAATTGTGATGGTGTTATGGACATCCTTCCAATACTTATCATCTGAAGGGAAGGCGAGGGAAAATAGTCTACACTCTTCAAGTGTATGGCAAGGTTTCCCTGCCTCAACTGCCTTTAAGGCTGCCTTAAACCCTTTGTCCATAGAGGGGAAGGCACGTTTGGGGTCAGCAATAAAGGATGGGTGCTTTTTGCTGAGAGCCGGCACCTTGGAACTAGTAAAGGCCCTCTCTTTCAAGGTGGTTGTATATAAGGACTCTACCTTAGATAGTTCAAGGACAATCGTCTCCTTCGGCTCTGTTTCCTCCTTGGATGCTGGTCCCATCCTCAGAAGGACATAGCAATCTCGATAGGCCCCTTTACTAGGCCAAAATTCGATTTCCTCTACTGGAACTGTTCCCACTTTCTCTGAAGGGAAGATCTTCCCCCCCCCCCCCGACATAGGCATATGCTCTGCGTACCTCCATGGGTTAACGTCAGAGAAGGCGGGGAGGTCCATGACGTTTAACTTTTTCGGGGCTAAACATGACGCAACTAGCTGATGAATCTCCGTCTGGAAAGATGCTTCTTTCTCGGACGATTTCTTCTGAATGTCCTGCACCATGGACAGTAGCGAGTGTAGCGTACTTGTAATGGAATCCAACTGGGGTACGGTGGAAGAAGTCGAAGGCGTCGCTTCAGTTACCGCTGCAGACGATACCGAAATTGTTTCAGTTTTCTCGACTTCAGTCTCAGGAGGTATCTCATCCTCCTGCTCCAGTTCATCCACTAGAAGATTGTTCTAAGTCTCCTCCGAGACAACAGACATGTTATCCTCTAATTGGATGCTCTGTAAGGCATCCGAAACGTCAGGTTCTACCGGAATCTGAACTAAGGGGATCTCAGGTTGAACCTGGGGAACAATTGCATCTGCAGATGCATTAGGGAAGAGACAATCCCTCATCCTCTCATTAGGAGGGTATGGGCAAGAGGTGTTCTTATGAAAACCACTGACCCGTTTTCGCAGCGTGTCCCTAGCTGCATCCCTAGACTCAGTAGACTTTTGATCATCAAAAGCCTCTTTAATTAGTTTGTCACAAACGGTACATACCTGTGGGTCCCAGTACTGGAGAGCCCCTTTGGTGACTGCGGAGCGAGCATGGGCCCTGCACATGCCATGTCTGTAGAAGCTCTTCCTACGGACCCTGCAAAAGTTGTTCCCACACACGAGATGCTCCTCCTGTAAAGAAAGAAAAGCTATAAGCATTCGGTGAAATACTCAGATTTTAGCATACATACTTTAAATATTATTCAATTAATATTTGATTAATATTAGCTTGGATAGAGTAAGTTAGAAAGCAGGAGAGACACCTACATGTGTTTCCTGTCCAGCCCATTGCTATGACCTCCTCCAATATTGAACTATAGATTCATAATGAATTCAAGGGGAAGATAATATCCTTGGATATAAGGTGTCTTCTTAACACAATCTTCCATGTTCAACATAGGGGATTAAATTAAAGGGTAATAACCATTAATTGGTAGGGAGAATCACTCCCTAAAAGTGATGGTCTTACAATTGGCTGCCCATGAACCACTTGAAGGTTGGAAAACTTTTAGGTTACAGCAATGACTGGCGGCGGCATGTCGGCAGTATTGCCAGGCTTACCGGCATCTGCAGGTCCTGCCGGCATATGCTGGCCTAGCCGACATATACCGGGCCTATTCTGGGCTATTTGAAACAGATACTGTCTTCAAAGTAGTGGA
Organism: Palaemon carinicauda; assembly: GCF_036898095.1. NCBI lineage: Eukaryota > Metazoa > Arthropoda > Malacostraca > Decapoda > Palaemonidae > Palaemon > Palaemon carinicauda. The sequence goes on along the minus strand of NC_090747.1, from coordinate 48,330,200 downwards.
CGGCAGGTCGGCAGTTGTGTAAAGGGTAATAACCATTAATTGGTAGGGAGAATCACTTCCTAAAAGTGATGGTCTTACAATTGGCTGCCCATGAACCACTTGAAGGTTGGAAAACTTTTAGGTTACAGCAATGACTGGCGGCGGCATGTCGGCAGTATTGCCAGGCTTACCGACATCTGCAGGGCCTGCCGGCATATACCGGGCCTATTCTGGGCTATTTGAAACAGATACTGTCTTCAAAGTAGTGGACGGCAGGTCGGCAGTTGTCGCTATGCCCGCCGGCAGCCGAAGGATCCTCTATCAAGTAGGACCCGGCGGCAACCGGCGGCAACTATATAAATTTTGGGTGGCCGGCTGCCGGCCCACAACTCAGTTGCCGGCAGCCGGTCATAGTATGTGCATTGTCGTCGGGTTGTCAATCAGCGACACCCACGGCAAGTGGCAGCAGAATAACTATTGGCCAATATACACACAACATGGCCGACGACAGCTACTAGCTGCCGGTGGCCGGCCCAGTATATGGAAAGGCAGAGAGAAAGAGAGGAGGGGGACGGCAAAGGCCCAGCTTTGTCGGCCTACATCCCAAAAGAGGGTGCAGGTGGAAGGGGGAATATATTAGGGCTTCCACGTAACCATATCCCTTTCATAAGGGCTATGGAAGGCAGTCCAAGGGAGGACTAGAGAGCACACTCAAAGATATGAGGGTACTTTCCGGCATCCGGCCCAGCCGGCAGCAGACAGGGAACCTCAGGCCAATTCTATATATTACCCGTAGGTTCAAACGTAGAACAACGGCCAGAAGGGTGATGGTTCATCCAACACAAAAGAGACAGTGGGGAAGGGGTAAAAGTCCTATAAGTAAGGTGAAACCCTAGAGCAATTACCTAACTTGAAGGATTCTGATCTCATAAAGTAACCTCAAGTAGAAGAAATCATTTCCCCAGGTTAGGTTAGTTAAGTGAGAAAGCAGCCATAGGACACAATCTCACTAGAGAACAGAATCTCGTACCAGAGATCTTAAGTTAGGAAGAAATCATTTCTTCATACTAAGATCTACTACTACAGGACTGTCTGCCAGACCGAGGAAGGAGAAATTGATATAAAAGAATCTCCAGTATGGTCTAGGGAGGAATAGCCTCCTGAACGGCAACCTAACCTGACTTGGGAAGCCATTTCACCATAGACAGTAGGATGCCTAACACAGACTTTACTCGGATTTTCTGTTCTCAGCTCAAAACCTTGTCAGTGGTTAACCCTTTTACCCCCAAAGGACGTACTGGTACTTTTCACAAAACACATCCCGGGCCTTTACCCCAATGGACGTACCGGTACGTCCCTGCAAAAAAATGCTATTGATAATTTCTTTTTATTTTTTTGATAATTTTTGGAGAAAATTCAGGCATTTTCCAAGAGAATGAGACCAACCTGACCTCTCTATGACAAAAATTAAGGCTGTTAGAGCAATTTGAAAAATATATACTGCTAAATGTGCTTGAATAAAAAATAACCCTTGGGGGTTGAGGGTAGGAAATTTCCAAATAGCCTGGGGGTAAAAGGGTTAAGAGAAAGAGATGAAACACCCCAGTAAATTTTGCCAGAACACAGTTCCCAGCAAAGTTAACTGAGGGTAGCCTAAGCTGATCAGAGGGCAGGGGAATTGCTCTTAGATCTCGGTAGACATAGTATGGACTTAAAAGGTATAGGAGGTGTTAGTCTCTCCTTAAAAGACAATACAAGAGCAAAAAGGGACATGTAAGAAAGTATACTAAAGCCCCTAGGCTATTAAGTCTAGGAGCATAGAGAATCGATCACCGAAACTCTCTTGTATACTATATAGGAAGAGGAAAATGTTATGCATTAATATCTTAATTGTATAGAATATTGCACGAGCATCAATAAAACTTACCAGGAAGGTTATATCATGCATGAAGTGTGTAGGTGCCTAGGCTAGGAAGCCTAGCACTCCTGAGGCTCGATCATAAATAGCCAAAACCACAACAACAATGACATCTAAATAGCTAACGTTATTGAAGCGATATAATGCCGGGAAATCGTTCTTGCTAACTAAATGAACAAGAAGAACTAGTGCGTCCATGACGCCATCCGGCTAGCAATAGCTCTTGTTATGTTAATTACTATCTTAATCGAAGAGTAAAACTGGCAAGAGCTTACATTTACACAATCCAAAGATATTACTTAACTTTCCAGAAGCTGATGAGACTGGTGAAGACATCATAGCGAATAAATACTTTCAAAATACCGAGAGATACCACGGGATAACACCGGTATTCAAAGCTACAAACGAAAGAATAGCTTGGTGGCGATTCGGCGTACTATTTACAGTACAGTAGGAGTGTCGAGAGCATTGCCTCTTTAACGACTCTCCTATATTGTTGCCACTTTTTCCCTCTCGAAGCGAAAACGCTTTTGGGGGTGTAAATATCTATGAGACGTGTCAAGAATACATCCTCTGATAAACGCGATATCTATTTTTAAATTTTAAGGGATATTCACTCCAGAAGTTAGAAATCGTGATACCTTTGGTAAATTCTCTGGGATATATCACTGTAGTCAAATATACCTAGGAAGCTACTAATGAAGGAACTTCCATCAGGACGACATAGCCTGAGCCCATATATATATATATATATATATATATATATATATATATATATATATATATATATATATATATATATATATATATATATATATATATATTAGTACTTCATAGTTGCCCTTGAAAAATGTTAAATAATTATTAGGTTGATTTCAATTAGATGTAGTATATGTTTTCACACTCTATACGAATGTTAACACAGCACTGGTGTTATTGGATAGATTCTACACCTATAAAGAACAGTACAAGGATCATCATAGTGATCATCAATAAAAGGTATTACACTCAATGGAGCTAGCACCTGTTCAACCATTACACTGTCAAGTCCCAAACAGTTCACTGTACATCACAGCACTAGACGACAGGTTTTATAACACTACCTTCCTCCCCCCCCCCACAAAGTGTTTTATTTCATGCACTTGCTTCGCATAATGTTTATTAAAGACTTTAGAGGATTTTCAACTGGTTTATGAGTGGAGTCTATCAAAGTCCATATGCTGAAAGAAGTTCAGCGAGGAAGCAATTTTTTCCCGGATCATGATCTGCGGGTGTACTATCAGGATCCGCTCTGCGAATAAAGTAGGTGAGCTTCGCCCTCAGTTGTTTTAGGTATAAGTTTGACCCTGGGGTTTCACCTATGAAGAGCTATTCTTCCTTGAAGTCTGAAGTTCTTCGAAGATAGACCTTATGATACTCTACTGGACATAGAAAAACATCATCTTCCTTCAGAGGGCATATTCTCCAAGGACCCCACCTTTTGGTGGGTAGCTCGTTTTTGGCGAGAAAGGTAAGATCGGAAAAAAGATTCAGTTCTCCCTCTTCTGTGAACTGAATATGGCCCTTGTCTCTAGATACGGCCACTATTTCACTAACTCTAGCCCCTGAGGCTATAGCGAACAAGAATATCACTTTCTGTGTATGATCATTTAGGGAGCAATCTTCATTGTTCAAGTTTGAAGCATAGTGCAAGACTTTTACCGAAGACCATGATACAGGCTTTGGAGGGGGTGTTGGTTTAAGTTTAGCACATTCTTTCGGAATCTTATTGAAGATTTCGTTCGACAGGTCCATCTGGAAGGCGTATAGAAGAGGTCTAGTTATAGCCGACTTACACATAGATATCGTGGTGGAAGCCAGGCCTTCCTCATGAAGGTGGATGAAAAAGGACAGGCAGAAGTCTATCGAAATTTCTGTTAGCTTGTTTGCTTTGACAAAAGAGACCCGCTTCTTCCAAGACGACTCATATTGTCTTCTCGTTGACTTTGACTTGTATTCTTCTATAAAGTCGATGTTGTCTTTTGAGATCCCAAACCTTTTCTTGACTGCTAAGGCGATAAAATTATGAAATATAGGTTTTGGGTTCTCAATGATGAAGCGTAGACAGTCGACTTCTGAATCAGTTGGGATAGAACTGGTTTCTGTAGAGGAAACACACTCAGCCTCAATTAGGGGCCACCACTGCTGCTGTCCCCTATAAGGATCTCAGCTAGTTGAGGACCTTCAGCAGGAGATTTGTTGGCGAGAACAGAGAGATGCGATTCCATCTGTTCCAATCGAGGGACATGGCATCCATCCCTTCTGCCCGAGGGTCCTTGTATGGGTGTATCGAGGTAGTTTCTTGTTGTCGCTCATTGCGAAGAGGTCTATCTGCAGTTCTGGGACATTTTCCAAGATGAAGGAGAATGAGTCTGCGTTTAGGGTCCATTCTGACTCTATCGGCTTTCGCCTGGATAGAGCATCCGCCGTCACATTGCGGTACCCTTGTAGGTGAACTGCTGATGAGTTCCATCTTTTCTTTCTTGCCAAGCGAAAGATGGCCAACATCACGTGGTCGATATAGGGTGATCTCAATCCTTGTCAGTTCAGACATTTCACTATCACTTCGCTGTCCAAGACCAACTTGACATGAGCTGATCTGTGAGAGGATAGTTTCTTCAACGTCAGAACGACGGCCATGGCCTCCGGAATGTTGATATGAAAGGTCTTGAACTGGTGTGACTAGGTCCCTTGAACTTTCCTTTGATGGGAATGGCCTCCCCATGCTTCCAGTGAGGCAACCGTGTGGACGACTAATGACGGTTTAGGTGGTTGTAAGGGAATCGTCCTTGCTGTGCTCTTGACCTTCGACCACGACCTCTGAAACGATCAAAGTAAGGTCGGTGTCGGTTTCTGTTGATCTCTTCGAGCGTTTGATGCGTATCTTCTTCAGACTCCTGACACATCCTTTAGTCGTGCTTTTAGCACTGGGTCTGTTACTGTTGCAAACTGGGGAGAGCCCAATACTCTTTCCTGTTGGCGTCTTGAAATCTTGTTGGATTTTATTAGTCTCTTGACAGAACCCGCAATCTCTCTCTTCTTCCTCGATGGAGTGAAGAGGCAGTGTGACTGCAATTTCCAATGGATTCCCAACTATTGAAACTCTTGAGCTCAAGAGAGGCAAGACTTCTTGTAGTTGATCTTGAAGCCCAGATGTTCCAGGAACTGGATTATCTTCGTGGCTGCCTGCAGACAAGCAGTCTTGGATGCTGCCCACACCAGCCAGTTGTCTAGTAATGCTACTACATGAATGCCTTTTTAAGCGTAGCTGTTGTATGGCTGTGTCCGCGAGCTTCATGAAAATCCTTGGGGCTATGTTTAGTCCAAAAGGCATGGCTTTGAAGACATACTTTGTCTTCTGTAACTTGAATCCTAGGTAGGAGGAGAGGGGCGGCTGACTGGAAGGTGCCAGTAGGCATTTCCTAAGCCGATTGAGACTGTACACCCCTTTTGGTAACAGGGTCCTTATGTGTTGTTAGGTTAATAACCGGAACTTGTTGTTCTCGAAAAACTTGTTGAGTAGAGACAAGTCTAGAATGACTCTGAGTTTGTCCGAGTCCTTCTTGGGAACACAAAGCAACCTCCACTGGAATTTGATGGACTTTGCTTTCCTGATAACTTTTTTGTTCAAGAGTTCTAAGGTATAGTCTCCCAATAAGGGAGTGGAGAGTTGGAAGAATTGAGGAAGGGAAGGTGGACTCCTGTTCCATTTCCACCCTAGTACAGTCTTGATTAGGCTATGGGGCCAGGGATCGAAGGTCCATCGATCCCAAAAGTGGAGGAGTCTTCTTCCTACCTTGAGTATCTCATTTCTTGGATGATTGGAACGGTTTTTTACCCTTAACACGTCCTCCTCTACTTCTTGGGGGGTTTCTTGAGAAGCCTAATCTAGATCCTATACTTTTTGGGTGAGAGGTGGTGGTTTGCCGCTCAAAGCCTGGGCTAAATGCTGGTGACTGGGTTACTAACTGTTGAGGCACCATCTGGAGAGTGGTTTGCGGCTGAGCAACCATTTGGGGCACTGTGGTCATGGTAACAGTGGGATGTTGCTCAGGTCTACGAGGCACTCGTTGCTTCTTCGTCTTCCTATTTTTGGGTTGGGGACCAGCATCAGAGGATGAGTTCCTGTTTGAAGACATGCACCACTGTTGGAGAAGGTTCCTATTCTCCAAGGAAGCTTTAGCAACCACCTCTTGGACTGCTTCCTTTGGGAAGAGGTTCTTGCCCCAGATACAGGAAGTGATCAATTTCCTGGGATCGTGCTTGAACGTTGCATTGGCAAACATGAACTCTCTACAGGCTCTCCAGGTCTTCATGAATGCGTATATGTCCTTAACTAGTGTAGCCATGTGCATCTTGGCTAAGACTGTGTAAGACTGTTCTCTTCTCAGAAGAAAGTCAGACAGCTTCAGAAGGTTCCCATTGAACTGCTCTCCTGCGATATCTGCATCTAGCTTCGCGACGGAGAAGGTTAGATGGATCTTGTTCCAGTTCTTCTCACCCATAGGCCGGGCTAGAGACAATGGTCTACACTCCTCTAGCGTAAAGCATGGTTTGCCCACATCAACTGCCTTTAGCACGCAGTGGAGAGCTTTTGACGTAAAGGGAAAAGCTCTGGAGGAAGGAGCAAGAAAGGTAGGGTGCTTCTTGCTCAACGCAGAAACCTTGGAGTTCGTATATCCTACCCTCTTCAGGTTACTCATCAAGAGAGCTTGTGCCTTGTCGTGGTCAAAGACCATGATCTCCTTAAGTTCCGTTTCTTCTTTAGACGCAGGTTCGTTCTTCAGCCTGATGGAGCACTCCGGGTAAGCCAAAAGGTTCGGCCAGATTTGGAGATCATCGAGAGGTATAGCCCCCATCTTCTCCGAGACGTAGAGTTTCCCATTCATCATGGGCATGAACTCCGCATACCTCCAGGGGTTGATTTCAAAGCATTGAGGAAAGTCAGAGACACTGGGCCGCTTGTAGGAGCCGCAAGAAGCGACAGCGTGGTGTGCTTCACTGACTTTCTTTCTCATCTCTTGCTGTTCCTTGCGCATAGTATCCATCTTCTGCTGGATCTTCGCCATAAACGCTTGGCCCGTAGGGGCCTTAGAGGTTGACGGCGCAGGCTGAAATACTATCACAGACAGTAGAGGGTCTTCCGTTTCTGTCAATCCGGATTCTTTTTCCTCCTCGGGTTGCTGGGCCACCTCTTCTTCAGGGTCTTCTTAAAGGAGATCCTTTTCAGTGTCCGAGCACACATCTGACATCCTCTCCTGATGGATGCCCATGCCTTCCAAAGTCTTATTGATGTCGGCTTCTATAGCCAGCTGTATGCAGGGAGGCTGGGCCCGTACCTGAGGCATGACCGCATCAGCTGTTGCCTTAGGGAAGTGAAGGCTTCTAATAGTGTCGTTTGGTAGGTAAGGTCACGGAGAGTTCTTCTGGAACCCTCTTACCCAATTCCGAAGCCTTTCCCTCGTAGTATCCCTCAACTCTGTCGTCTTAGGATCGCTAAAACCCTCAGTCATGAAGGCCGAGCAGACGTTGAATCCCTTGGAGTCCCAATACCTCAGAGTTACAGTTGCGATGGAGAAGGGGGCATGAGACCTGCACATGTTGTGGCCACAAAAGTCCCTACTTGTGTGGTTGTAGTACATGACTGCACACTTCATCTTGGGCTCCTCCTGTAATGAAAGAAAGACTGAAATGAGTATTGGGTAATTTATCACACTGATAAATAATTCACATGCATTAATAGTAATCCTTACTATTATGATTATAGCTAAGGATAGTAAGCTAGAAAGGAAATAGGAAAGACACATATCTATGTTTCCTGTCTAGAGAAGTGCTGTGAACTCCCTAAATATTGATATTTTGAATTTTCCTTATTAGGGAAATATAGGGTGGAATAGCTCTAGTAAATAGAGCTGGAGTCAGTGTGTACTAGTATTATCTCCCCCAAAAGTGAAATATTAATACTATAGGGTGGAGAATTAATGTTCTGATGATCTTGGATACATCAGAATGGTGAAGGAATACTTCACCTCAACATTTGCTTAGCGGTCTCAACAATAGACTGTGAGAAGATACACTGAATATGTCGGAAAAATCATACTACTGTTTACTATTTACTGCCGTTTTCTAACTGCTGTATTTTCTATACTGCAAGAATACTGGCTACTGTATAGTACTATACTGTAGTCCTGCCAGAATACTTCCGGCTAGGGTAGTGCCTGGCGGCATTAGCTGACAGAGAGAGAGAAAGAAGGGGAAAAAGTACTACCGTATTATTATAGTTTAGTACAATAATTAGGGTTGTAGGGACTACTATCTCTACTCCCTTCTTTCCAGAATGAGTATTCAAATGGAAGGGGAGAGAATGAAATAATTCTAGCTTCCATCCAGCCACAATATCTGTTGCGGGGTACACTGCCGGTTACAAGGTTTGTGTATGGCAGTACAAGAGAGGACTGAAAAATACTCAAAGTTATAATGGGTCTCCCACCGGCAGCCGTCATGGCCGCCACAACATTTCCAGAGCCTTGCATCCGTTAGGGGAAAGGTGGAAGCGGCAGTCAAGCTGCCTATGTAGGAGCCCGGCCGGCATCGTACTCAGGCCGGCAAACGGGGAGATTATAGAATACCAGCCACAGAGGTTGTCACTACAGGACAGAATAGGGAAGGGAAAGGGTCTTATATTTTGCATAGAAAGAAGGAGGCAGGCATGCCTCTCACTGTTGGCAGCAAATGAAGGTAACAAGGTTTCCTACGTCGGCACCGTCTTGGATGGCAGAGGAATAACGATTCCTCAGCCTAAGACATTGCCGGATATAAGACATGGCTTCCAGTCTACAAGGGAGAAAGGTGGCGGCAAATGTACTACCACTTTCGGTTGTGGACTAGGGAAGCTGGGCTTCTTATGCCGGCAACTGTGTAACCAGCAGGGAATGACTAATCCCCCATCGGTACAGTTGCCGACAAAAAGACTGAATACTCTGAGCTACTGTTGTATTTCCAAACTGGGATACTCACCGGCAAAATGACTGGACAGAAACACTATCCCAGTTAAGCCAGAGTACAGTACTCTATGCCAAGACCAAAGAAAAGGTTGCCGCCTAATGGTGGCACTCAGAGGGAAGGAAGGGTTTATCCTTAAATCTCTAAAAGAGACGAGTATCGAATTATGATAGTAATCCTAGGATATATACTTTCTCTGATTTAATTTATAAAACGATACGAGAGGATAAACGGGCTAAAGTTACTAAAGTATACTAAAACGCGTTAGGCTGGCCTAACTCGAGTTGGGATCTCAGCTACGCTATATCACTGAGGCCCTAGCGTACACTATCGGAAGGTTTTAACAGAAGAGGAAATATTACATGTATAATCTTATTTTCACTAGCATAATTTGCCTAAATAGCTAGAATTAATTATAGCTAAATACCGGGGACGTCGTACTACTAAAGCATTTTATGGCGTACGACGGCGATCCAAAATGGCTGCCTCTGGTCAGGGGCTCTGCTCAACAAAATACATCTAAATTATGCTAATTTAACTATGAGAAGGGAGTCAAAAATTATACACAGGAAAAATTAAATACTCAACTTTCCAGAGGATGAAGATGCTGCAGATTGAATGATAATAATCCTTGAAATAGTAACAAAACCAAGAGCAGTTGGGAGATACACCGTGCTTAATTCGCTACTACAAATGGAATAGTTCACCGTAGGGGTACGGGGAGTGATTGTGGGGGATCTGCCGGGTAACCTTGATGATGGTTCTCCTTCAATTTCACCACTCTTTCCCCTCAGAGCGAAAACCCTATTCGTGGTGAAGATTGCTATGTGTCGTATCAAGAAACACATCCACTGATATTATGTGATATCCATGAAAGTTATTTTAAGGATACTCGTGCCAGGAGTTAAAAATCTGGAGACCTGTGGTCAATTCTCTGGGAGTATCACTGTAGCCAGATACCCCTTAGAAAGCTGCGTAAAGGAACCTTCCATCAGGACTACATGGCTGAGCCCCAAAAAACGGTTTAGTAAAGTCAGTATTTAATCATGGATTGCCATTGGAGAAGAATGCACTCCGGTCCTGGTTATTATGCTTCATATCATTTATTCTGCATTGGTATAAATTCAACATCATGGGATTTGTTTGGTAGCCTTTCTTTTTCTTTTGACACGTTTTCCTGAAATATGTTTTGCATTATTTTGTTTGTTTGTAAACTGTTTTCCATTCAACTAATTAAATTTAGTTTAGTAGACAAATATTTTGCTTTATGATACATTGATCATTACGTGATATAATTTATATTTTAATAGTGTGAGGAATCTATTTTTCCTTTTTGCAATTCTTGTACCTGACTTCCTACAAGGATTTAGACTGTATGCCAGTGACACAGACTTTCATGTTACAATTGCGAAATAAAAAGCGTTTATGGCTCATGTTTTAAAACAGCACATGAACTCAGATACCGGACATATCACCATATCGATCAGCAGCCACTACGGAGCATCTTCGAAGAGGCTTTTACGCAACATACTTTCAGGTATACTGTTTCACTGGAATGTCTCTTTATCAAGATTTGTATGGCTGATAAATGCATTTATATACTTGTAGATGACATCATCATAAACTGTAACTGCCAAAAATATGCATCTGAAATATGTAATTATAGGCCCTAGACATCAACTAGCACCATACAGTATCCTTTACAAATGTCAGTCTGACAGTTCCCAATTTATGAATCCCAGTGATCTGTGAAAAGGCTATATTAATGATAAGCATAGAATAGGCCATGAGATGGTACAAAAATGACAGTCATCATACAGACTTTCTTGGGCTTGAGCCATGACGTCATGATAGAAGTTCCTTCGAGCAGCTTCCTGTGATTGATGTTACAAGAGAATTGCTGTCAGGTATCACAGGGTTCTAACCTACAGAACGACTATCCTAAGATAATTAGGGACATATCCATAGATAACCATAGATATCTGCACCCCAAACAAACTTAACACAATCTAGGAATCTAAGGAGAAGGTTAGGTGAGGAGACGTTACATATCCTCTCCCTTCATAGTACAACTCATCTCTGATAAATTCATTCCAATTTTTGCAGCTTACCTACGCATTCGTTTTTTTGGTCTAGAGCGCCCTTGCTCAGCTTTTTGGATTATTTCCTCGCATGATGACTTCCCTTTAGTCGTCAGAGTTGTGTACTCTCCTCTTTTACAGTTTGGTTAAGCTGTAACGGCTTTAGATCCCTCCGGGGAGTAGTCATTTATCTTTTTTATGGCGATGAGGGAGCCTGCTGCTGCAGGTCCAGCTAGCCATTGGTTGCCATTTCGTGTATATTTCTGCCCTTTATATTTTGTGTTCACTTAGAGTTATTTCACTATTTTCACATTAGCTAGCTTTACTTTTCCTTGGTTATATTAGTTTACTGAGCCCCTTATGCCTGCTGCTTTCTACCATCCGGTTTTTTTACCTATTAGGCTTAGCCTAGGCCCAGTTGGCAAATTCGTTGGTCCACAATGTTGCATTCGTTCACGATCTCCCATGCTAGGACTGCACAGTCTTTTCGAGCTCGCCTTTGCGAAGGGTGATGTCCTCTTGTCCGCGCGCCGAGTCACCTGTACTGCCGTTCCATCCTAGCCTCTGTGGTTTCTCTATCAACCTGCAGCATTGTCCCTTCAGGCTTAGCCTAGCCCTTGGTGGGAATTAGACTAGCCCTCATCGGCGAATTTGTTGAGCCACCATGCTACATTCGCTCTTCAGTTCCCATGCTAGAACTGTGCAGTTCTCCTCTGCGAAGGGTGATCTTTCCTCGTCGATGCGCAGACTTACCTGTCCTGCAAATCCATCGTAGCCTCTGGGGTTTCTCGATGACCTGTGGCATCGCCCTATTAGGCTTAGCATAACCATCATCGATGATCAGTTGGTCCACCATTCTGCATTTGCTTGTGATCTCTCATGCTAGGACTGCGCAGTCCATTGAAGCTCCCCTTTGCGAAGGGTGATCTCAACATGATTGGTGCACTGACTTACATGTACTGCCATTATTTTCTAGCCTCTGAGATTTCTCGATCGGACGGCAGCTGCCATTTCTGATGCTGTGGCATTTATTTTGGTACATGGGTATTGATACTCCATGTCGTCACCTCTCTTTATATCCTAGGTATTCTGGGACGGAAAATGTATGAATTTTATCATTATGCTGCTGTATATTTGCATTTGTTTATCTTGGGGGTCGATTCCTTCTGGATCTGACCCTTCATGGCCGTCAGTTTGCTTCTCCCGGTTTGGTGAGCTATCAGACAGAAGACAGTGTCAGTACCTACAGCTTTGCCACCACCTTGTTGCACACTATCCTATAGTACCTGAAGTGGCGATGCGTCGCTGATTGCAGCAGTGCCACCACTAGCGGCACCAGCTTTGCCCTAACGGCGTTGTCATTTCTGGCAGTGGGGCTAGTACTAGTCTGTAGGAGTGGTTGTCTTTGCCAGCGCCTTATGCCACTTAGGACGCTAGTGGAAATGCTGTTACCCTTAGCACTGCCAGTACTTGAGGCAACGCTGGTATATCTGGCGTACACGCTTTTGGGAACGCCAGTACCTAGCGGCTATATTGCCAGCTTCCAACACTTTATACTACTCATACTGGTGATTCGTCACTTCTTATGGCTGTGCCACCACTGGCGACTCTGCTGTCACCTTTGGCAAGGTGTTTTCTGCTGAAACGATTGACCGTTATCTCCACCGCCTTTTTGCAATATTACCCCTGACGGAATTGTCGTTAATGGCTGTGGGGCTAGTACAATGGTTTAGGGCACATAAGATATGGGCGGCAATGCCGCTCCCCCCTGGCGGTGCCGGTATTTCCAGCAATGCCAGTAACTATAGCACACATTCTTTTCTGTCCTTTTATTTATCTGAGACCATCTTACATAAGCTAATATGAGTTCTCTACTGACTGTAGGTGAATTCACCAACAAATTAACATACTAGTTTTACTCCTACAACTTTTGAGGCTTCTTTATATATGTTGGGCCTGAGGACTCCTTTTACGAAAGGTTTTCCAGGCCGCTGCATTGCAATAACTGCTACATATCATTATTGGTTTTCTACCAGTTTGTCCATTTCCCTATGAGGGTGTGGATTAGATAGATGGTTGATAACTCTATAGGTTAGTTCCCACTCCCGGGTATTTTCTAATTGAGGTTATTAAGTTGTTGTTATACTCCTAGGATTAATATAGACTTTTGCTCATTAATCGATATGTCGATTGCTTAAACTATTAAGTTGTCCTATACCGTTGCCTTCTAATTGGCCATTTTTCTGTGGAGATATAGGAGTGACGGTTCTTTCCATGAGCACGCCCCCCTCTACCCTATTTGGGCCTATAGAAACTGACTTTTAGGAAGCTATTTTTTCTAATCTCATTTTCTTCAATGGACCTTTTGTACTTTATCTCCTCCTTTAACACCAATTGCATTCACACACAATTTGGGGATTACTAATCCCTTAAGTGTTAACAGGTATTGTTAATAACCCATTTCTTTCAGTGTTTGGTGATTGTTGGAGGATGTAGTACTCATTCCAACCGTTTTCTCCTTACAGACGGTACCTATCATGGAGATGCACTGTCGAGTGCAGCTTTGAGTCAGGGATGTGAGGCATCCTTGTAGTCTCGATACTTGCCACACACATGCGGATTGTCGGAGGATGAAAGGTTCAGTATCGTACTGGACCATCAGGATGTACTTCACTCCAGATGGGTCTCGAAGGATACCTCCGATGTCAACCGCATGTTCTTCCTACAGTCCTTTTGGATCCGGCTAAAAGGTTGATGTAAGTCTGATCTCATCAAGGATTCAATGGTGTCTTTCACTTTTGACCCCGTTATGACAACAGCCTTTTGATTCCTTTTTTGGTATGGGGACCTTTCCTGCTCTTTTTCCTCACATTATCTTCTGCTGGGCTCCTGGTGACCCTATGTTCCCGAGTACCTTGGGTACTACAATGGATCTTGTATATATGGATAACACGAAAGCCTTCACGGAGGGGAATTGGTATTACCGAATGAGGATGTTCAAAGACTCATGTGAAAACATCCAGGCTTTGAAGAAGCAGGAAGAGTCGACTCGGTATAAGGTCTTGCCCTCCTAGCCACCTTATTGCACAAGGCAATGATGACTGCAGTGTGTATCAATATACATAAGATTCTCTCAGTTTTGGAATAGTACACACCAGTCTCACATGTTTTACCATATGATGCCGTCCACTGGATCAATGTCCAGTTTACTTTTCCTGGGAGTAAAGTGGATGAAGATGCGGATGGCCTCCAATTTCCTAAGAATCTGTCCAGGATTCCTGAACTCCTTCTTAAGGCTGAGTCGTAAGCCAGTCAATGGTTATAAGATTTGGTATCTCTGTAGTGCTTCATTTGGATGATGATCGAGAATTTTGCAGATGCCTCAGTCTCTCCTTATTGGCAAATCACATCTCGCCACCCTATGAAAGACCTTTATGCTTCTTTTTAGGCCTGTCAAGCCTGCAGAAAGCAAGTACTTGACACAGCTACCATCTGCCTCGAGCTGAAACGTTTCTCACCTCTAGCATCTGGGGAAAGGACCAGTTTCCTTAGAAGATAGCTAAAGAAGTCAAAGATAGGGCTGTCGTAGAACTTAGAGCCTTTTCTAGTAGGGGAGATCTCATTGAAGAGGTAATTCACCTCTGAGAGAGGCCAGAACCCAAGAGATCTCGCAAATTGACTTATCATTGTATGTCATTTGTTCTCTCCTATGCCGCTATCCTGCAGACTGTCTATGCTTTGCCCTAAAAAGTGATGTCAAAGTCCCCGGCCTTCCGCCCTGTGTATGAGTAAAGGTCGTCTTCTGAAGCTGCATTAAAAGTGGAGGCAAGTCCAGGGTTCTCGTACTATGAAACGGCAATGGAGGAAGAGGTTCACGTCCTCAACACAAATAATGAAGGTCTCCTGGTACGGGGACAGCTAGCCTTGTCAGGGGCGTAACAATAGGGTGGCAGAGGTGGCAAACTGCCACGGGCCCAGGGCCTATAATGATTGAAGGGGCCCATGGACGTAGAGTCACAGAAAGGGAGCCAAGGGACCCAAGGGATATTTGCCCATGGCCGTAAAACAAAGAAGAAGAAAAAAAAAATATGCTACTGCTTACTGTTATATTATAGTGATCTAGAAAAAAAAATATTTCAAATTCCTGAATATAATACTGGTAAATGATTATTAACAGAAACTGAGAGGACATCACATATTGTTAATGTATATGATGGCCTTTATGGGTTATGGGTTAGGAGGTCGTAGGGAGTAATATTGTTCGTACACTACAGGTCCGTATGAGATTTTGGCTTGAACGCGTTATGTTCCTGTTCAAGTCCTGGCCTCCGTGTATACCAGTTACCAGAGCTTGTCAGTTGTCACTGCCTGTGACAGCCAATATCTTTTGATCTTTTAAAGGGAAAAGTGAGAGAAGTTCTTCGCGTTTTTTGATTGTTTTACATTATATTCTTTTATAAGTGGACTACAACTGATAGTTATCTTACAACTTATGAAAGATTATGTTGATTATGAAGTGTGAACTTAACTTTAATATTTGACTCACAATACAAATAATGTAATATAAAGAACAATGAATTGAAGAAAGATGTAATTAATATCTTCACTTCGGTGGTGGTAGATTCGATTCTTGGCCATTCCATTGAGGAGAGAGAGAAGTGTATTTCTGGTGATAGAAGTTCACTCACGACGTAGTTCGGAAGCTACGTAAAGCCGTTGGTCCCGTTGCTGAATAACCACTTGTTCCATGCAACGTAAAAACACCATACAAACAAAAAAACAATAGAATTTTTGTATATCAGAGGATGACATAGTATAATTTTCTCAATTAATAATAGTTTTTATTTACAGTGAATCGGATATATCATGCCTCATAAAGAACTTCTTAGTGGCAGTGAAAAGCGTAAAAAGAAAAAAGAAAAGGAAATTAAGGCATCAAAGCTTCCAAAAATTAGTGGTTTCTTTTCCCCAACAGAAGTGATTAACGAAAATGCAAAGGACAATGACAGTTGTGAAGCTATTGGATAAAATACTAATAGTAGTGTTACTAGTGTGGAAATGCCTACTACTAGTACTAGTTTAGTTGAAACAAACACAGCAACTGATACAGGAGAAAAGAAATTAGACGAAGTTGGCAAGCCTGATTCTGACCCAGTTTCCGACACTATATTAGGCAATACCTGTGAAGATGAGTGTAAACCTAGTACCTTAAATGACCATGCGTCTGAGTTCTCATTTGACACAAGAACATCGTTGTGGCCTACAGACCGAGGACATTTTATGGAACAAAACTTGAAGGACCAAACAAAACAATTTATCATTACAAATGGACATAGCAAGCCTAATGGCCCTTTCAAAAAGGGTGCAGAAGGTCGCTCTTTCTCTGAAAAATATCATCATGCAGTGTCCAAATCAGGTGTGAAAATTGAGAGGTCGTGGTTATGCTATTATGTTGTTCTTGATAAGGCTTATTGTGAGACATGTTGGTTGTTTGCTAATCGAGGAGCGAGTAGATTTCCAGATACATGGGTTAATGGCTATTGTGACTGGAAACACATAGGTGAGGGTATGATGAGGCACGAATCGTCCCAAATTCACTATAATTCATGCCTAGTGTATGAAAAATGGCGCTTGCATGGAACTTTGAGTGAAGCCCTTGAAGGTAATCTTCAAAAGGAGAAAAAATACTGGCGTCAGGTTTTGGACAGATTATTAAATGTAACTCTTGCATTAGCGATGTGCAATTTGCCATTTCGTGGACACAAAGAAGGAACACAAGCAGAAGATGAAGGTGATTATGATGAGGAAGGAAGGAAACGTGGAAATTTCATTTGCATCATTGAATTGCTTTCTAAATATGATCTAGTTCTTTCAGAATTAATCAGTAAACCGGAAGGTAAAACAAAGTATATCAGCCCAAAGATACAAAATGAACTTATTCAATTGCTTTCAAAGGAAATTGTAAAGGAACTTACTCTTGCCATTGAAGCAGCTCTATTTTATAGCATAATGTTTGATACAACACAGGATATTTCCAAAATTGATCAGATGTGTGAAATATACCGTTACTGTAGCATAGAATATGAAGATAATGGAAAGCAAAAAGCCCTACAAATTAATGAGTCTTTTTGGAAGTTTCATAAGGTTGAGGGCCAAAGTAGAGCTGCACTATCAGAACAGATTTTGCAAAAAAATTAAACAAAGAGGCCTTTCTATTCTAAGGTATCTTGGCTAAGGATATGATGGAGCTAGTAACATGAAGGGAATATACAAAGGTGTGCAGAAAAAAATAATTGATGTAGAACCCAGTGCAGTTCATGTTCATAGTGCTGCTCATAATTTAAATTTGGTGATTAATGATGCTGCTAAGGATGTGACAGAAATGGCGCAGTTTTATGATATTGTTCAAAGAGTCTATGTGATTTTTGGATTAAGTATTAAGAGATGGGACATATTATCTAGCTTAATTTCTGAATCAGGCACT
>NC_090747.1:48257697-48305197 GCF_036898095.1 Palaemon carinicauda | reverse complement strand
TATTTCCTTTAAATTCTGAGGTTTTGTCTAATTCTGACTTTTTTTTAAACGGAATTTGTATAATTTCAACCGTTTCTTAAGATTATGTATATATTCATTTTACAGTACCTTGCAATGTGATAAAGAGAATCCCAAAACCTTGGGAATAGAACAATATTGGAAACAGTGGGGTGATGGTATATTATTGGCTGTCACTCCCTTCACGGATTATATATATATATATATATATATATATATATATATATATATATATATATATATATATATATATATATATATATATATATATATATATATTATCATCATCATCATCATCATCATCTTTGCCTATTGACGCCAAAGGCCTCAGTTAGATATCGCCAGTCGTGTCTCTCTTGAACTTTTAATTCATTAATTCCCCATTCATCATCTCCTACTTGGCGCTTCCTAGTCCTCAGCCATGTACAGTAGGCCTGGGTCTCTCAACTCTACTAGTGCCTTGTGGAGCCCAGCTGAACATTTGGGGAAGAAATCTCTCTTGGGGAGTGCAAAGAGCATACCCAAATCACTTCCATATACCCCTCATCATGATCTTATCCACATATGGTACTCGAATAATCTCTCTTATAGTTTCCTTTCTAATCTGGTTCCTCTATTTAAGTCCCAATATCCTTATGAGAGCTTTATTTTCAAATCTTCTAAATCTGACTATTGTTTCATTTTCATACAAAGAGTCATGTCAATACAGTAACACCGATCTCAAAAATCTGCCATATAGCTGATTTTTATATATATTTCAGGTGATTTGATTCTCAGATTTTAGTTTACCTACCCATTGTCAGATTATTTTTCTTTTTCTCTCAATAAACTAAAATGTTAATGACCCTGTATTAGAAATCATAATTCCTAGATATTTAGATAATTTTACCCCATTAATCCTTTCTAGTTCCAATGATATTTTAATATTCATTGAATATTCCATTTCCCTCATCCTTATATTTCTTGTATTTATCTTGCACTCAATATCATGTGATATTTCTTGCATTATGGTACTAAATCATTACTAATACTGATTTTTTTTCTGCTAGTAAGGACAGCGTCATCAGCATACTGTATATCATCTAATTTCCCCTTACCAATCCAGTCCAATACCTGTACACCGTACCTAACATTTCCATGTATCACAAATTCCATGAGAAGGATAAACAACACATTCCTTTTAAGAACTCCACTGTTACGTGGAACTTCATTTGATAGACTCCACTAATATGAAATTTTTACTTGTTATGCTCATGAACAGATTCAACCTAACTCACAGATTTAAAAAGAATTCAATAATAACGCAGAACTCTCCAACAAATTGGCCTGTGCACACTGTAAAAGGCTTTTTTCATAGTCGACAAATGCCATCAAGAATGGCTTTCTATATTCTACGCATTACTGTATAACATGTCTTAAAATGAAAATTGGGTCATTGCAAATTCTGCCATAGTTAAATCCAGCTTATTCATTAATCTTTCTATCCAGTCTCTTTAGAATAGGCATACAGTATGTTTTCCTGTCAACTGAAGAAAATGTAATGCCTTTGTGATTATTGCAATTAGTCTGAGTAGTCGTAAAATGGCCACACAGGCTCACCCGGAAATGAGGGTATACCCACAGCGGCTTACCCGGAAATGAGGGTATGGCCACAGGGGCTCACCCGGAAATAATGGTATGGGTACAGAGGGTCACTGATTAAGGAAGTGTAGTATTATTTAAAGTCTTTTGCTTACAAACATTGATTTGAAGGTTGTGCGGTTCGTAATGACATATGTACGTGACGGGAGCTATAAGTTTTTGTTTACAAACATTGAGTTCAAGGTCGTACGGTACGTAATGGCGTATGTACGTGACTGGGAACTCTGTCACTATTAAAGAGGATTTGTTTACAAAACATTGAGGACGTAACCATTTGTTATTATCAGCAAACTCTTCGTAATGACGTACATACGTGTTTTTACGTGTTTATATGTGTCCAGGAACTGTTTACCCAACCTTGAGGACGTAAACATAGTGTGCTACTATTAAAGGGAATTTGTTTGCAAACATAATTATTATTATTATTATTATTATTATTATTATTATTATTATTATTATTATTATTGTTATTTGTATTATTACTATTATTATTATTATTATTATTATTAATAGCACCTGTCCCAACCCGCACCAGAGGTGTAATCTCATACTCTAGGGAAAGCCCCGAGTCCCATTAACCACCTGTCCCAACCTGCACCAGAGGTGTAATCTCATACTCTAGGCATAGCTCTCTCTCCCTCTCTCTCTTCAGAGAAGGTGTTTGAGGATACACCTAAGATGGCTTCATACTCTCACATCAAAAAAAAAAATACATGGGATGATAATAAAAAAACACGTAGTACTTGATATTTGTTTATTATTAGGAGCAGACATACATACATGGACGAGTGTTAAGCTGTAAAAGATATTAAAGCAAAAACTCGACAGCATTTTCCTTTAAAATTGGATAATAATAATAATAATAATAATAATAATAATAATAATAATAATAATAATAATAATAATAACAAAAGCAGAATATTTTGGGATAGAGTCTAAGATGAGTCCATACACACACGCCAAAATACATAGGAGGATAATAAAAAAAACATGTAGTACTTAATATTTTTTTATTATTAGGAGCAGACATACATACATGGACAAGTGTTAAGATGTAGAAGATATTAAAGCAAAACCTCGATAGCATTTTCCTTTAAAATTGGATAATAATAATAATAATAATAATAATAATAATAATAATAATAATAATAATAATAATAATAATAATAATAATAATAATAATTAAAGCAAAATATTTTGGGATAGGGTCTAAGATGAGTTCATACATACCCACCAAAATACGTGGGAGGATGATAAAAGAAACACATACTACTTAATATTAGTTTATTATTAGGAAACATTTCAGTAACCATACAGGATATTTTGAAATTACATAACTAAAGCGGATCGGCTTTATTTACGTCGTTTTAGCAACTCACAAATCTCCATTGATAATTCTGGCTTATTGTGACGCCAGATATACATACATGGACGACTGTTAAGATGTAAAAGATAATAAAGTATTACAGTGACATCATTTTCCTTTAAATTGGATGGTGATAAATGTTCCCTCAATTTCCTAATGGCTCCACACACTCCGTTTAAAGTTACACTGTGTGTGAAATATAAGCAATGAAACGCGCGCAGAGACGAATTGTAATTTTACACCCATATAACATTGGCAAAGCACTTCAAATTGGAATGCCTTCGTAAAAATTCGGTAAAATACGTTGAATGTTCTTCAGGCGGTATACTTAAAGTGTCGTAAAAGATGATGTTTTGAAATGGGGACTTCTGGATAATAAAAACGACCCAGTGCCCCACTTTACAATGTTGGTAAGAAGCAAGCGTATATGCAATAAGTATAATTGACTTAGGTCTTGTCAAGAGTATCTTGAACCCAACCAAACAGTCACTGGATACGCATCCATAAAAGTGCGCCTCATTCCCGAGTTTATTCCTCAAAGCAAATTCTATATCCCTGGTATTCATCTTACACCTTGCCCATATCACTTCCAGGGTACGAGTACTTGGTCATTTTACCCTCTCGGTTAATATATTTTCACTGAATAATGATATGGAAAGCGGGGCAGTGAACTCCCAACACCCCCACCCTCTTAAACACACACACACACACACATACACACACAGACAGACACACACTTACTCTAAAAATACCTGTAATAGTGTTTTTGTTTATTATTAGGAAAAACTTCCTTTAAAAATATCCCCTCATGAAAACAGCGGATATTTTTACCTACCTGTATGAAAACCTTACATTAATGGGTGTTCATTTACTACAGGCGGAGTATTTATGATGAAAGAATTCCTAGGAAAACTTTCATGTCTTACGTCCTGACATCGCAATACACAAGCCTATTTTCGTTAATCTGTCGATCAAACGTTAAATTAATCCTCAAGTCCCTGTTTTTCTCTACCTTGAGAGTATCCATTAATGCAATTTCGGGTTTGAAGTTGAATGCAATTACCGTCCAACTACGATCGTAGCAATCAAAATGAATTCGATGATCATAAGTTAACCCTAGAGATTTTAATGTCTCGTAGTAAAGATGAGAATAATTTCCTGGGAATTGCGACCTTCTGTCGTATGAAGTGGATCCATTTAGCGTTACTCCTATATGACTTAGATTATTATGGCCGAAATAAATGGGATTTCTATTCAATACTCCATTAAAGCTCTCCATATTAACAATGGTTAGGTATAATTTTTCAAGTATGACCTTATAGAAAGGTAAATACAACGTTGCCTGAGTTTGATAAGGAGCTAACGCGTACCTCCTGTAAAGTGTTTTATTAAAGACAGTTTCCACGGAACTATTATGATTCGAAAGTGCCCAATGCAGTGCCAGTAGAGCCGGTGGTCTTGGGATAACTTTATCAACGTGCAGTCTAGCTTCTTGGAGATTAAATTTGAATTCGTCGATAGTTGCAGTGGAATTAATGAACCATGGATTCGGGGCTAATTCCAACTTGATACGAACATCTATGTTATTCATCAAATGTTCATTTACAGAGGCAACATCGAGCATTAGTAGGTGAATGATATGTAGTCCTTCTCTTTTTCCCTTAGTCACCCACTCCTTTTCCATTTTGTTCAATTTTGTAAAATAATCAGCCGGAAGTATATTTGAAATGGGAGTTCCCTTGTAATCCTGAAAAAGATATCCAAGATGCCCAATTGTTTTCACAGTGTGGGATTTAGCAGTAGTTAATAACTTTATAAAAGACCAGTAATTGAAATGGGGATTTGATTCTACGAGTCTTTCTCTGATATAAATCTGGCTTGACTTAAAGATTGTATTCGCCAAAGCAATGACGAAGATAACATCTGTGTCATCACCCAACGCAGTTTCATCCGAGGCCGTAACTTTTAAATGAAGTTTTATAGCTAGACTCGCTAAATTAATTAGAGTTACTTCTATGCCATTGATACGAAATTCAAGATAACGATCAGTGATAGCCCCTCCCGAGGTAAGATTAGTTGGGAGAATAAAAGATGTCTGGCGATCAGTCACTGAGATCTCTAATATCTGCATCCAGTTGGGTTTCGGAAAACAATCTACGATGCCAGCGGTAAAATGGGATGTAGGTAATTCATTCCCCACATGCCCAGCAATTCTCGGAGCAGCAGATGCCATTGTTAATTTCTTTGCTCACGCACTTATTTACAGGAACTAAATTACATCGCGCTAAACATGTCTTTATATCCTAAATTCCTACGAAGGATTTTCTTTTTGTTTACTCTTCTCTTGCCATTTCTTTTAACTTTTTTCCTTTTCTTTCCCCAGCCAGTAACGATGCGTCTCCCAGTCGATTTTAGCGCTTCTACCCCCCTTTGTTTAAGACTAGACCTGAAATCTTTTGTTCCCTGGTGTAAATCACCTATAACATTTTGCCCAAATTCTAAGCCCGACGGTAAGACGGCTTTTGTTACAAAGGGTGCGACTCTTTTAGCCAGTCCAGCTAATAGGCTAAAACTTCCGCCGCCCTGTTGCGAACGCCTTGGGGCTCTAAATATCTCAATATCCCCTAGAGACCTTCCTCGTTGAAGTTTTATGGGATCACTAGTAAATATGATGCTGAACTCCTCGGGAGAGGGAGGGATAAACGCTACCCTCATGGCGCCTCGCTCCAGAATAAACCTAAGTGCTTGGGTACTTGCTTTTATTTTGTTTTCTGCTTCGGCCTAATAAGAAGAATGCATATTGTGCTACTATCCTCACGAAAGTGTATTCTTCGTCCTTCTTGATCAGTCAAGCGGATTGATATTGCATCCAATTCCTTTGTCACTAAGGGGTAATACACGTAATTATGATAGCCCCGCGTTTTACTAACCCACATACTAAAGCTGTCTAATATATTAACTTTCTTACCCCCGAAATAAGATCTTTCAACAATATCCGAATAAACAAGAACAAAGCCTACCACGGATGTTGGGGAAGGTGGGAAAGGTGCCTGCAGATTATGTCTTAATCATAGGTTCCCCTGTGGTGGTTTCAAAAATTTGATAAGGTTTGTCTGTATTAAAACCCAAAGTAGCTCCAATTCTTTTCCAAATTTTAATTTTACGGCCTGAATAGGACCTTCTTGATAAATTGCCTCTCTTGTTTCCTGTCTCTTTGTGAACTTGAGTAGAACTCTCTCTTTTTGATAGTCATATTCTAATAGACCTGTCGCGGGTATATTTTCCTTATAAAATTCGACCGGTAGGATGTTCTTCAAAAAGTATGTTATGTCTTCATTTATACTGGATACCATATAGTCAGCACCAGTGGATAGAATGCTTAATCTAGGCTCCTAGGTTTCCCCTGTACGTGACGTAATAGTAGGCTCACCCCCTATGGATATCCGCACCTTTGTAATAACTATTTCTATTCCGGAATCAACTTCACCGCTGACGAGGCCATATATTTCATTGGGGTAATGAATATTGATGAGTGCTACTTCATGCACCAAATTATGATCTAAATTTATACTATTCTGAATCTTATTTGTAAAGTTACCTGCATCATTTTCAGGGAAAATATCCCTATTACCCAGAGAGGTCAGTGTTACGATATGGCTTTCGCCACCAATTGTGGCTAAGAAATGACTGAAAGTATTCTACTTGTGTTGGGTATATTTGAACCAAAAAGACAGTAAGACTTTTTATTAATGAAGTCACTATTACATAATTATCCCCGAATGGGGATTACATAACCCAAAACCAAAGACAGTAAGACTTTTTATTAAAGAAGTCACTATTACATAATCATCCCCGGATGGGGATTACATAACCCAAAACCAAAAGACAGTAAGACTTTTTATTAATAAAGTCACTACATAATTATCCCCGAATGGAGATTACATAACCCAAAGATAAAAGTATAACATGACACAGTTTATAACTATTTTTTGACAGGTAAAATATCTGAAATGAAAAAAAAATCGTCTCATTTGCAGAAAGGGTACATTACGTCAAACTTAAGAGTTCAAAGACACTTACATAATTATTCCCTGCCTCTGAGAGGGAATTACATAAACATAAAAATACAAGATATTTTTTTTATTTTTTAAAGAGAGAGAAACAAAATAAAAGAAAATGAAATCCTCTCATTCGCAGATGAGAATTACATCATCCAAACATAAAAACAAAATGGTCTACTTTATTACTATTATTAAAAAGTAGAATACGAGAAAATGAAATTCATCTCATTCGCAGAATGAAGAGAACATTTAGTCAAACTTAAAAGTGAAAAAGATACACCCTATAACTTTTTTTTCAATGAAATAAAAAAGAACATTGAAAATAATCAAATAGAAGCACTAGTGGGTAAATCCTTCGGTGCCGCGAGTGAAAACCTTTCCAGGTTTCCCAAATCTGTGGGTAACGTGCTTTTTTCCGTGCCTAATAAAATAAGCTGTTTACCACTTCCAGCCATCCTCCTCGCTGAATTCTCCAACTCGGGCAAATAGTACTGCATCCATATTGGATCAGCACGACCAGACCACCCAATTCCAATAGGTACAGCGAAAATTTTTATACTATCATTTTTCTTTTCCAGCTCGCACTGTTGTAGTTCATTTAGACACCTCATGAAGTTTAAAATGCGAGCCTCGGTAGTGTCATTTTGCAAATTTACGGCAAAATGACTATCTTCTGAAGTTTCCACATACGAACAAAGCTTCCCATCACTATCGTTGTCGTAAGAATACCCATAGTTAAACTGGGTAATTAGGGCGGTTACGTATGGTACACTCGCTGTGGGGAAACTCGGGGGTTTCCTCAGGATGGCACTTCCGACGGGATGTCTATAATATATGGATGCTTAGGTAGGAAGTTCTATTAACCATAATAATTACCTGGAACAGAGATGAATAATCGTTAGTAATTATTTCTCAGCTGATCCCATCTTCGTCGATGTGTGCTTGATGGATAATAATACGTTGGTATTATTAAAATACGTTTAATGTATAAAAGACTACATTATGAACTTCACTTTGTGACAGCTTACTCCCAAGTGCATATGGAGCGTCTTACACAAATCTCATAAACCAAAACATTGCTAAACAAAAGAGCATCGCTCTGAAAAGACTTAAATCCTACTCCAGTAAAAATCATAAAGAATCACATCTTATCTGAGGTAATCAACAAATGTTTGAATCCTAATACCAAAACAAATCATTACTCTTATGATCAAAGCATAACATGTCTTATTCATGCAATATGATGTAATGTTGTGCAATACCTGAAACACTTGAAACAACATAGTACATTGTTACAATAATACATAACAGTCTCCTCCCCCTTAACTTGACATTGTAAAAATATTCATAAATCTAATCTCTCAGGGGGCTTTCCTCTGTTAATCCTATTAGGAAGCACTTTAACCTCATCTTGTACTGGTACATGAATTGGTTCTGAATCTACATTGGATGTTGGACCATCTTGGTTAATACTTGACTCTTTTGATCTAGCTACTTCTTCAAGTTTCTCATCTCTAACATTCACATGCTCTACTGTCTTTCTGTTTAACGGCTGTAATTGATCAACATGACGTTTTACAACATTATCACCAACACGAACATCATAATGTAAATTTCATATCTCTCTTACAATCTCTCCTGGTACCCACTTCTCTGGAGTGTTGTACGATCTTACCATGACATCAGACAAAGGTAAAAAATGTCTTACATTAGGAAGCTTTGCTACTTGTTTATACCCTTTATCTTCTAAACCACTTTGCAAACTTGGATACAACAAATCTAACTTACACCTTATCCTCCTTCCCATCAACAAATTTGAGGGTGCCACGCCTGTTGTGCTGTGCGGCGTTGTTCTATAAGACAATAAAAATTTTGACACATGCAAAAATACATTACTTGAATTTGCTTTTCTACACTTCATATTGTGTTTAAACGTTTGAACAAATCTTTCAGCCTCTCCATTAGTGGATGGATGATATATAGCTGAAAATGTATGCTTTATACCATTGACATTACAAAATTCTTTAAACTCTTGAGAGGTAAATTGTGGACCATTATCTGTAACAATTCTTTCTGGAATAGCATGCGTTGAAAAAATTTGCATTAACTCTTTTATTGTGGCGTAAGACGTTGTCATCTTCATTGGGATAATTTCTGGCCACTTACTGTAAGCATCTACTACTATCAAAAACAAATAATTCAAAAAAGGACCTGCAAAATCTATATGCACTCTTTGCCATGGATACCTGGGTAACTCCCACGGGTGCATTCTAGCAAATTGAGGATTGTTTTGTTGCATAACACAATTCATACAATTCCTTATATAACATTCCACATCTTTATCTACATCTGGCCACCATACAAAAGTTCTCGCAATTGACTTTGATCTTACAATACCTTGGTGATCAGCATGTATTTCAGACAAAACCTTATTTCTCAGTGAATTAGGAATAACTACCCTGGAACCTCTCATCACTATTCCTTGTGTCACACTCAGTTCATACCATATATCCTTATACGGTTTACAATTTTCCTCCTTTCCACATAAGTCCCTACCTGTCATTAAACTCTCCAAAACCTTACTAAGTACTGGGTCTTGCTTGGTACTGTGTGCTACATCTTTTGCAGTTATTGGTACATTATAAACTGAAATTAATAGAACACTGTCATCATACTCTTCTGGAGCTTTGTCTACGGGTAATCTGGATAAAGCATCTGCATTACCCATATTTGATGTTGGACGGTATTCTATATCATAGTGGTACGCTGCTAACGTAACTGCCCAACGTTGTAGTCTTGCAGCTACCAACGTAGGTAAACTTGCTTTTGGACCCAATATTGCTAATAAAGGTTTATGATCTGTAACAAGTGTGAACTTTTTCCTACCATAAAGATACATATGGAATTTTTTAACTCCATAAACTAATGCTAAACCTTCCTTTTCTATTTGAGAGTAATTCCTTTCTGCCTTGTTCAATACTCTAGAAGTGAATGCAATTGGTTTTTCTGTTCCATCTGGCATTACATGAGATAATACTGCACCTAAACCTATGTTTGATGCATCACATATTAATTTAACTGGTAAATCCATTTGATAATGTACTAAGAATGTAGGTGATGTTATTTCCTGCTTGATTTTTTCAAAAGATTCCTGACACTCTTTTGTCCACTTCCATTCTACACCCTTATTCAACAAATTATACAATGGATGTGCAATTGTAGACAAATTCTGAATGAAATTCCCATAAAATGTTACTAAACCTAGAAATGATTGTAATTCCTTAACATTTTCTGGCACTTCTGTTGATTGTACAGCTTTAATCTTCTCTTTAGTTTTGTGAATACCCTTGCCATTTATTACAAAACCTAAGTATTCCACTGAATCAACTTCTAAAATACATTTGTTCTTATTTACTCTAATATTATGTTCCTTCAACTTCTTCAGAACTGTTCGCAATCTTTCTCTATGTTCTCTTGTGTCTTTACCCGCAATTAAAATATCATCTATAAAAATGAATACTCCTTGCATTCCTGAAAAAATCTTATCCATAGTTTGTTGCCATATAGCTGGACTACTTGCAACTCCATAAGGTAATCTCTTTGGCCTAAACAAACCTAAGGATGTATTTACTGTACATAATTCTTGTGAAGTTTCATCCATGGGAAGCTGTTGAAATGCTTGTCTTAAATCTAATTTAGAAAAAACACTGCATCCTGACATAGTTGCAAACATGTCTTTCGGATTTGGTAAGGGATGTTGAGCTACTTGCAGTTGTGGATTTAACGTTACTTTGTAATCTCCACATAACCTAACCTGTCCACTTTCCTTCACAATAGGAACTAATGGTGTAGCCCAATCTGAATATGTGACCTTTTCCAAAGAACCTTCACTTTCTAATCTTTTGATTTCTGTTTCAACTGCACTTTTCAATGCATACGGTACTGGTCTCGGAGCAAAAAATCTAGGAGAACTGTCAGGTTTCAAAACTAAAATTGCCTTTGCATTCCTTACTGTACCTATTTTATCTTCAAATACGTCTTGAAACTCTGATAGGATATCATCCATAGACATTTAATTTTTGTTTGCATCTTGTCTACCTGCAACCTTCAAAATACTAGGCCAATCTAACTTCAAATACTGTAGCCAATCTAAACCTAGCAAAGTTTGTCCATTACCTTTTACTACTGTTAATGGCATTCTCTCTAATTTCTGTTCTTTGTACTGTACTTCTACGTTCGAAGCACCTATTACCTGAATATCAAAACCATTATAACTTTTCAAAACTCTATTTGTACCTTCTAATAACAAATTAGGAATGCTTTTAGCCATTTTCTCAGACATAATTGATACATCGGCTGCTGTGTCAACTTGCATCAAAATTGGTTTACCATTTATGATTACTTCTACCATGATATGTTTCTTTGCACCTTTGTTGACTGAATTTATATGAAACGCAAAATCAGTTTCTGAACTAACCTGATTATCATGAACATTTTCCTCATTATTCTCTTGACCCATAGTATCAACTGTAGCATTTATTTTCTTTGCGTACTGTTTAGGAAATCTACAAGCAGTTGCAAAATGACCCAGCTTTCTGCAATTCTGGCATGTCTGTCCAGTAGCAGGGCATTTCTTTGCTTCGTATGCAAGATGATCAGTTTTACCACACCTAAAACACTTGGGTTTTTCCTGTTGTTTCTGTGTATAAGCCTGATTCTGATATTTATGAACATTAGTGTTAGGCACTTTTCTATGACTAAGCTTTGTCATATTCCTTCTCTGATTCTCATTGGTTTTCCACTTAGAACCTACTGTATTAATTTTAGAATTTTCCATTCTATTGCTTGTAGAACTACCTATTATGTGACTTTGCCTATTTGATGTTTCTAAAGCTCTGCCTGTTATCAATACCTTTTCTAATGTTAAATCTTTATCTTGCAATAATTTCTTTCTTAGCTCTTCTGATGTGCAATGTGCAATTACTTGATCTATGATAACATTCTCTAACTCTAGAAATTCACATGAAACGGCTAAATTCTTTAGTCTAGTCACAAAGGCATCTAAACTTTCATTTTCTTTCTGATAAGCTTGCGCTGAAAACTGGTATCTTTCAAAAAATTTATTGACTTGAGGAGCAAAATATGTGGTAAGTGCCTTAATTGCAGCTTCACTTGTGTCATCTGTAGGCTGCAAAGTCTTAAACACTTCCCGAACTTCCCTACCTGCTGTATGAAGTAATAATGCCTTCTTTTGTGCATCCTTCATGTTCCCTAATGCTTCTAAATAAATCTTAAATTCCTCACACCACTGTTGCCATCGTGTTGCAACAGAATTAGGCTCAGCAGTGACGCTGAAAGCTTGAGGTGGTTCAATATTAAAAGGCATTTTGTTTGCTTACCTTAATAACTGTGGTAGGTTAGTTACTATTCTGCAATCACAAGTATACTTCCTACCTTCCCAATTTTAAATTTCACCCTTTTTGTGTATTTGATGAAATTCCTATTCTGCTGCTGGTAAAATCTTCATTGGGCGATTTTACTCTTGTTTTCCGATGTACAAAGACCTTCTCTTGTGCTGGCCGTCTTTGTGCATAGGCTCCAATGCTTCTCCCTGCTTGTCCGTCGTCCTCAAACGTCGCCAAATATAATATATGGATGCTTAGGTAGGAAGTTCTATTAACCATAATAATTACCTGGAACAGAGATGAATAATCGTTAGTAATTATTTCTCAGCTGATCCCATCTTCGTCGCCAAATATAATATATGGATGCTTAGGTAGGAAGTTTTATTAACCATAATAATTACCTGGAACAGAGATGAATAATCGTTAGTAATTATTTCTCAGCTGATCCCATCTTCGTCGATGTGTGCTTGATGGATAATAATACGTTGGTATTATTAAAATACGTTTAATGTATAAAAGACTACATTATGAACTTCACTTTGTGACAGCTTACTCCCAAGTGCATATGGAGCGTCTTACACAAAACTCATAAACCAAAACATTGCTAAACAAAAGAGCATCGCTCTGAAAAGACTTAAATCCTACTCCAGTACAAATCATAAAGAATCACATCTTATCTGAGGTAATCAACAAATGTTTGAATCCTAATACCAAAACAAATCATTACTCTTATGATCAAAGCATAACATGTCTTATTCATGCAATATGATGCAATGTTGTGCAATACCTGAAACACTTGAAACAACATAGTACATTGTTACAATAATACATAACAATGTCGATCATCACGAATGCACCGAGACAAATTAAAAAGACATCTTCTACTGCTCACAATATCACCGTATGGGTAGGCTTTATCGTCTCACCAGC
This sequence comes from Palaemon carinicauda, assembly GCF_036898095.1. Lineage (NCBI taxonomy): Eukaryota > Metazoa > Arthropoda > Malacostraca > Decapoda > Palaemonidae > Palaemon > Palaemon carinicauda. The sequence continues at coordinate 48,291,776 of NC_090747.1, read as the reverse complement.
TAGGCCGTATGACTCAACGGCTATAGAATTCCCACCCACTACAAAGCAGACATCGCCCCTCTTTAGGACCCTGTCTGTAAAGAAGGTGATGGAGAGTTTAATAGGGGAGTACTACATTTTGAGCAGGTCCCGTTGTAGACTGAAAAGTTGCGGCGCCAATCTCCACACATCACCTAAGTCATAGACACCGCACCCCCCGCCGTTTCCTATTTCGGATGGTGCAACATGTTAGCATACGTATTTCACACCCATCTACACCAGATTGTAATTTCTAATAAGGAACCCAACGCAGTGTGTCTTTTAATTCTTTTCTTTTAGTTTCCTCGCGTTTTCGGCTACCTTTCACAATTTTCACCTTACTTCCATAAATTTGCAGCCGAGCTTTTGCATTCTTTAAATATGAATAAGGAATTCCAGCTGTATCCAACAGGATTTCATAAATAGGCAGGTCCTCCTCCTCTATAGCACCCACTTGTTGAATCAATTTCTTCAACACTACCATTACATTTAAACGATCGATGGGTTTCCTCAAATTTCCCTTATCATCCCACTGGAAGTCATTCCGTCCTTCAAAAAACTTGAGAAATGCAAGGGCGTGCCTTCTGTTGGTTGGTGTTAGTTGCATATCTATCAGATGGTTGAGAGGAGGATTGCTGTACACCACCTGTTTAGGGAGGGGGAGAGGATCGGGCTCAAGTTTTAGTTTTCCCCCTAACCCTTTACGTCTTCTTTTCTTTGGCTTACTTTCAAACTTGGACTTCATCGCTTGTATCATTTGCAATAGATTACGTAGTATATCACTATTATCTCCTCCTCCCCCGCCCCTTGCTGCTTATCTCCCTTTCCATTCTCCTCTACATTTTGTTTAGAGTTTTGAACTCTACTTTCCCCACTGTCTTGGTGGAGTCTAAATCCTTCCGCCGTCTTACGCGGTATTAGGCAATACTCTTTCATCTTCCCAACAAACCCCCAATTAGACTCGCTGCTAAAGGCAGAAGTACTGAAAGTATAGCACCCCCTCTTTGCAATGATAAGAATTTCATTTTCTCTTTAAGCGGTGTTTTTTTCCGGGCTACCGTCCTTATTTCATTCCTATATTTCTTCACCTTTTCTACTGATTTAATATCACGAGTCATATTTTCCTTTAAAAAGTTGGAAAAGATCTCCGATAAGCCATCAAGATGGGTCCTCTTTAGTAAAGGAATTAATTCAGACCTTTTTCTGGCGGGGAGGTTATTTAAGAAGAGAAGAAAATCAGCATGTTTGTGTATGTGGGATATCATTTCCGAGTTTTCCCGACTAACCTTTCAACATCCTTACTATATATCCACGAGTTAAAACTTTGGGGGTACCCTCTCCATGATGCGAGATACTTGACTTATCTCTTCTCGACTTTCCGTCTGATAATATCCATAGGGAAAGTTTCTGGTATATCCGTAGGCATTAGTTCTGCTCCATAAAAAAAAACCCTCAATTTTTTTCACCGGCAAGATCCCCCAGATAATAAGTCAATGAGGCCTGACTCTTGTCTATGCTTCTAATTTTGAATATTTCTAGTGTATTCTGTATTTTATACCCACGATGGAATACAGACCGTCAGAGCTCACTCCCAATACGCACAGACTGACCTATGTCTAGTGCATTACTATTTTGTTTGGGTTTAAACACGCTTGCTTTATACATTTTCCGAAATTGCTGTCTAATGATTTCTGGGTATCTATATCTATGCAGTTCAAGGGGAGTCAGTCCCCCTCCCAATCCTCGGTGTCAGGATCTATTATGGTTTTTTATAAGTTGGGGGAGGACGTCAACATAGACGAGGGTATTTCGCAGAGTTAAATGCTTATATATCTTTTGCTTTATTGTACGTATAACACGCTCTGCAATGGCAGCTTTGATTTCATATGAGGAGACGCTGTAAAGTTTTATATTTTTTTCTTCCGGGTCCTTAGATGTAAGTTTGTTATAAAATTCCGACCTGCGGTCAGTAAGAAGGTGGCTGACCGCAAGAAACTCGGGTAAGGAGAGGATCGATATTAAGCCTTTTAACAGAGTCTGCGCTTTCTTGTTTCTGAGAGGAACAATCTTGAGGTAACGGGAGAATATATCTATGCAAATAATAAGATAGTTTACGCCCTTGTTAATTTTAGATAAATGCCGCATATATGCAAGATTGCAACTGATAATAACTCTAGGAGCTGGAGATACCATTTGACGTCTCGGGAAATGTTTTCTTGTGAGTGTATGCAATGTATGAGCATCTTTCGTAGCCAAATAGTCTTTTACATTACTTACAGTAATTCCCGGGTTCACAGCTCTAGTGGCTTTATAGATGGATTTTATAACCCCCAAGCTTGATGGGTGTGAATAGTTTTCATATACGGTTTCCAAAATCTTTCTCTTTACGTCTCCCATCCTCCAAAAACTACCTCACACGAGGAACTCCCTGCTATATTTGTTCTCAACTGGAGCTCGTTAGGAGTATTTAAACTTAAATCTACCAGCAAATGGGAAAAGGGTTTAGCCATAACAGCCTTTTTATAAACATTCACAAATTTTTTCGATAAAGGCGAACCGAATACTTGCCTTCTTAATAACTCAACTTGATACATATCCCTAGTTCTCAGCAAAAGCATATGCGAGGCATTTATACTTATATTCCTGGGGTAAAACATATTTTGTGTAATAAAAATAACAGAGATATTTTTATGCCGACCCTTAGTAAAGACGTCTACAACAATTTTGTCATGCAGAGCCTCGAGAAAAACATCATCGAGGATGTATGATATCGAGTAGACCCCAGCTTTCGTATCTATCTAACTCATCGAGTCTACGATATTATCATAGAGAGAGAGTCTTGACCGAATTGTTGGATGGGTTTTCAAAGTATGACCATCCACAACACACATAACAATGTGTTTAAGCTTACTTTCGTAACTTTAATATAAGTTGTTCAACTAAGAAAGATTTTCCCTAGTTGGAGAAGCCAGACACAATAATACGTGCCGGCTCCCTAAAAATGTCCAAGTCTTCTTCTTTAAAAACTTGTACATTTTAACATATCCCACATTTAACTGCGCCTTTACTTCAAATGCAATGATATAAGTACTGTGGAATGAATACCCCCATTAATAATAAGTACAAACCCACTTGACAATACATTTACAAAGGGAAAAGCAAACTTAGCAATTATATACATTAAGGTATTATTTTTTCTTCAAAATTCCTTCCGTGCCTTCCCTTCTACACCATTACAGTGGAATTTCCATCTGTAGGAAGAAAGTACCCAGAGAGAGAGAGAGAGAGAGAGAGAGAGAGAGAGAGAGAGAGAGAGAGAGAGAGAGAGCTGTTTTAACCTTCTACACCATTACAGTGGAATTTCCATCTGTAGGAAGAAAGTACAGAGAGAGAGAGAGAGAGAGAGAGAGAGAGAGAGAGAGAGAGAGAGAGAGAGAGAGAGAGAGAGAGATAAAGAAACAGAGACCTGTTTTAACCTTCCACGTCAATACAGAGGAATTTCCATGAATAAGTGGAAAGTACCGAGAGAGAGAGAGAGAGAGAGAGAGAGAGAGAGAGAGAGAGAGAGAGAGAGAGAGAGAGAGAGAGAGAAGTGTGTTTTACCCTTTCACGCCAATGTAGATGAATTTACTTCGGGTAAAAGAAAGTACTCAGCAACCTTTTCTTCTGTCTTTTTCCACAAATTTTCATAAACGCGAGGAAGCGGGTCTGGTGAAGAATAAGACGCTACCGCTAATTTGGGGAGAGGGTTGTTGGTGGGGACCTCCCTCGCTACTTGATCATCCTCCTCCTCTACAATATCCGGATGACCGTATGCGTAAGAATTGTATTGACTTACGTGGAAAAGTTTTGCGTCTAAGGCTGAGAGGCACTTCTTTTCTACTTTGGTGGTGCTCATCTGCCCCTGAACATTTCTAATTGTACGCACAGTGACGTAATTGACTCGATGATCTTCCAGGATTTGCGTATACTGTTCATGCTTCATACTTGAATGTAGGTGGCGGGGGATACCTTTCACCCTGTAAATCTGCTTCTGGTTGGTTAGTAACAGAGAATACATTTTAGGTTTCAACGCTTTCACCTCTGTTATTAATGTACTACCAGTTTCCGATTTTAAAAGCCCCAACTCGACTTTTCTTTCATTATTAAAAAGAGGGTGGTCTTCATCGAAGTTGGAAAAATCCATATACGATTTCAGGGGTTCTTGAGCAAACTCCGAGTTAAGGTCGGGAACTTCCAGAGCAAAAATGAAACTATCTGTGTCAGTATAAATGAGTTTGACTTTATCGCCATACTTACGCTTGAGTGTTTTATAAAAGAAATAGAGATCAAACTTGGCCGCTTCCAGAATGGCAAATCCTATATAATTAGGCATATTGATGACAACCTGCAGAAGGGTGGAAGTGCAGATAACACGGTCTTCACTCGAACAAATGGATGATTTTAGCTGCGGGTTACGAGCCTCTTTTAAGTAAAATGCGGGCTTCGTAACAAATCAACTTTTTTCAGCGTATTTCAAAGGGTTGAGTAGTCTTCCTAAAGACGCAGTTACTCATACCCTTAACAGCTTATTTCTCTGTTGATGAGGTGGCCGCTGTCCTCGCTTTTATGTTAGTTTTGATGAAATCGTTCATGTAAGCACTTTGATTGAATTCATAGATTGAATGAACAGCTTCCAGTTCCAGACCTATGTCCATATACAGCTGAAGAAGGGGGAGGGAAATAAGATACTCCTTTTTACTACGGTAGGTGGCCATAAGTTTTTGGCACTTTACACCCATATGTCCCCCTTCCTTCTCTAGCACGTTTTTACAATAGGGAGATAGATTTGTAAAGGTGACTTCTTCATGAGATAAGCATAGGGGGAGTTCATCTGTCGCTCTAGTAACTTCTTCTGAAGGTACTTTTGTAGTGACGAGAAGCCAGTAGCCCTTGTCCTCATTCGTGATAAAATTTTCAATACATCTTCCTAAAAACAGATCTTTTTCTTCATCGGAAAGTTTACGAATCCCACCAGAGGGGAGGTTTCTAGTCATGACTGTTGCGTATAGAGAGTTGAAATCCAAATATGGAATGTAAGAGCTTTGGTGGAGGTCTGGATTAAAAGAAGAATTTATTTCACGGTTGTTGGCTGTGAATGACTGACGCAAAACGGAAGTGAACCCGCCCCTCACATTGTGCCTGATAAGATTATACAATTCCTCATCATAGACGTGATCCAACTCGATGTTACTCATTTTAAGAAAGCTGTCGAATGCGTAGGATGGAAGTGAAACATAGTGCGGTAAATCAATACCGTACTTACTATAAATAATATCACGCCCCCAAATGAGAATATCCCCTAATTGGCTAGTGTCTACAATGAGATATAAGAGGAGAAAATCCTTCAGAGTTTGGCATTTGGCGATAGTCCAAACACGCTGGGCGCGTTTATACTCCTCATCCGATAGATCACACGCCTTTAGCCTGTTGTAAAATGCTGATTGAGGGGGTAACTGCCATTCCTCAAGTTTTGAAAGACCGTCTATATAGTCATAGCAGAAAGGTAATTTACCCCGAATAATATCAGCCCTAAGTTCCTCATTATTTATCCCACTTAACATTTCCTCCGTTAATCGTGCTTTCCTTCCATCCCTAAAATATACAGAAGCTAAACTATCCAAAGAAGACCCTAGAAAGGCTAGAGAGCCGAGAAAAATGAAATTCCCAACAGACATTCGCTGAATTTTTAGACCTTGTTTCGTCATGATACTGATTTGGACTTAATCTTTAAGATCCTTAAGGATGAGGCCTAAGTCATAACTCGAATTATGGGCAAAAAAAGGGAGATGAGTTTTTTGTTCGAGGCATGATAAATTACATTGCCTACAGTAGGCCCCAATAAAATTTTTATTAGGACTGCCGTGGTTGTGATGTCTATGTTTATCGCTCCCGTCTTTGAATGGTGACTTGCACAATTGGCATGCGTCCTGCTCAAGGAATGCCCTTTCATCCTCCGCTGTCATATGAATGGGGAAAGCTCGCCATCGCTTTCTTATTGTCTCCCAACAAGCATTAAGATCTGTCAGAAACTTGTCAACACAATCGTTTCCACAATAACTACTAGAAGCCACTCTTTGACCTATGCAATCGAAAATGATGTAGCAGTACGCTATTGATTTATGTATTGTCTCTACACCATACGCACCGGGAGATTTCTCTAAAGCCGATTCCATATCAAGACGCAAATATAGGAAAACTTTTGCGTCTTATGCTGATTTCTAAACCTTACTGTGCTTCTGACGGGGGGAAAATTCAACCTTACAGCGAGATCACAACTGGCTTCATGCTGTTCTTGCTTAGAGGTTGTCGAATGCTGTGATAGACAGTTATGGCAAAAAAACAGAGGGTCGAGAGATCTTACCCGGGCAAAGGATTTCACGAAGGAATGAAAATCCTTGATGAGGCATGTATGTTCCTCATCTAAGAGAAGTGGGACTATGCTTGGAAATTTTTTCATTCCCCGCCTGGACAATTGCAGCAGGTACCTTCCGTCCGCGGATCTTTCCATTTCGTAAACATAAATGGAGATATAATTTGCCAACTCGAGGCGTGAAATGTCTTCCCATTGGATGGGGAAGGTGAGTCAGGTAAAATTTACGTATTCCGAGCAACGTTGAATACTATTTACAGCGCGATAAATATTTTTCCAGCTTGGAGATGGCTGTTGTTTAGCGATAAAGTAGTCAGCCAGACACTGAATTAGGTAGGAATTCCCAATTCCAGAGGGATTAAAAACTTTCCCACTTCCGTGGACTTCTTTTTTAGGAAAAAGGTATGCTCCCATTCCAGACATTACATCTTGGCGGTGAAAAAAGAGTTTAAAATCCTTGACGCCTTCAACTGTCCACCCACTCCCCCTTAACTCACTGCTTATTTGCGGGAATTTATTTTCAATGAAACTTTCCCATTTATCTAAGTACTTATCGATTTCACTAGCGTTAATAATCGTCGCTGGGAGCCAAAGCTCCACAGGTTCGTTTTCCGTTTACCCCAATTTTTGAAAGCTTAGCTGGCTCATACTAAAGTTCAAAAGTCCCACAATCCTGGCTGCAAATGTTTTGTTTCTTAAAATATTTCCCTAATTTCACACTAATATCATCCCTACAAATTATCAAAAATAATGTTGGGTCACCCACTGAGGGGGCTGAGAATTCTTCAACAACGTACAGGTAATTGAAGGCGGTCTCTCTATTAATAAGAATGAGTGCCGGTCCCGTATCAGGTGTCGAGGGGGATCCCCCAGGTGTGGGAGGTTGTTCACGTGAAACTTCACCTGTTGAGGTTGTAGCAATTGCGTGTTGAGGTGGTGTTGTTTTCTCAGGTAATTCCCCTCCTTGTTTTTTTTTTTTTTTTTTTTTTTTTTTTTTTTTTTTTTTTCACGGAAAAATCATAAGAGACCATGTTGCTGTTTATAAATTTTCAGATGTATTCTTATCATAATGTAACATTACTTCGTCGAAAAGTATGTTAGAACGAAATCCTGCTCTTATAAAATGATAAAATCTAGCCTCTCGTTATACTGCATTTTATTAATTTTGTGAAAACCCAAGTCATGTGAATTTTTTCGCGATTACATCTTGTATTCCTCACCAAACGGTTTTGGGCTTAAACCCAGGTTTGTTAAAATCATGTTACCGGGAACTTATGTCCAAGTTTTTTCTAATTTTATTCCTAAATAAAGTTGAATTTGATTTTCAAGACAAGGCAGGTAAGCTTCCATTTTGCAAGGTTCCCGCTTCCCCCAATAATTCCCGCTCTTCCCAACTCATGTCCTAACCGAATCATTATTATTTATCTTAAGGATATTATTTTACTACTGATTTGAGAATTCAGTGATATTCGTTATTTATCTTATTTCTAATCACCAGGTAAGACTCCTTAATATGTATAGTCTGTAAAACCATATAAAAAGTATGAAACTGACAAAAGCTTTAAAATGTGAATTAGTGAAAAAGTTAGAAATATATAAATACAACTTGGTCGTAAAAGATACGGAAATTTAAAAGGAAATCAGAGGATATAAGTAACAGGGATAGGAAGATTAAAGATATATTATTATTATTATTATTATTATTATTATTATTATTATTATTATTATTATTATTATTATTATTATTATTACTTGCTAAGCTACAACCTTAGTTGGAGAAGCAGAATGCTATAATCCCCAGGTTTCTAATAGGGAAAACAGCCCAGTAAGGAATGGAGATAATGAAACTAAAAGAAAAGTAATCAACCACTGTAATCAAATATTTAAAGAAAAATAACATAATTAAGATAAATCTTTCAACTATAAAGTATAAAACCTTGAAAAAAAACAAGAGGATAAGAAATAATATAGAATAGTGTGCCCCAGTGAACCCTCAAGCAAGAGAACTCTACCCTAAGAGGTTAAAGGATCATTGTACAAAAGCTATGGCACTACCCAAGACAAGATAACAATGATTTGACTCTAGAGTGTCATTCTCCTAGAAGAGCTACAGTACTTACCATAGCTAAAGAGTCTCCTCTACCCTTACCAAGAGGAAAGTAGCCACCCAGCAATTACATTGCAGTAGTTAACCCATTTAGCGGAGAAGAACTGTTTTGTAATCGTAGTGTTGTCAGGTGTCTGAAGACAGAAGAGAATATGTAAAGAAGAGGCCAGACTAATCGGTGTATGTGTAGGCAAAGGGAAATTGAACCGTAACTAGAGAGAAGGATCCAATGTAGTACTGTGTGGCTAGTCAAAGGACCCAATTACTCTCTTGTGGCAGTCTCTCATCGGGTGGCCGATACGCTGGCCACTCTGCTACCTATAATACAAGTATATGTGATAAATTATTATAACCTGGACTCTAATTTACAAGTTAAAAAATTAACTGACATATAATTTTGAAATTAAAATATACGAAATTAGTTCAGTTTGTAATTTAAAGATTAATGCTATTAAATACAAAATTAAAGTTTCCTCAGAAATTGATATAAAGAGAAAATCAGTTTATTAAATAGATTATTGGGTGCATCCAAAAAAAAAAAAAAAAGATAGGATCCAAAACGCAAGCCTTATTTATATCAAGAAGATAGGAATTTTGTTCTTCATTTGCTTGTAATTCGATTTTTGCGCTACAAATGTTTTATCCTATTATTAGCTTCTCTAAATTCAAAGTTTTTTTTTTCTCTTTTTTTTTAATCCTCCAAGAATGTTGAATTTGTGTTTGAAGGAAAGCTTAAATTTACAATGGATCTCTCTCCCCCAATAATTCCCGCTCTTCCCCAACCCATGACTTCTCAACCTATTAACGATTAATTGTATCAATAATATTATATTAAGTCTGCTTTGATATTCACTGGTATTCGTTATTGATCTTATTTCCACTGACCAGCAATGACTCGAAAGTATATTTGGCCTTTATAGCCACATAAAAAAAATACATATTGACAAAAGATTGAAAATATACATTAATAAAAAGAATAGTATATATGAATACAGCTCGGTAAAAAAAAATAAATAAATAAATAAAGAGAGGTGAAAGGATATAGATAACCAGAGAAGATAACAGACTGATATATAATACAAGTTTATATGATTATAGCTTGGAATATATACAATATACATGTTGCAAAATTACATGCTACACAATTTCAAAATTTAAATAGAGGAAATTACAGAGCGTGAGTAAAAGTTTAACAATATTATATACAAACTTCCAGTTTCGTTAAAAAAATAAATTAAAAAAGGACAAATCAATTCATTAAAGAAATGATCGGGTAATAAGAAAAAAAAGGAATAGTTTAAAAAATCATGCCTTATCTATACTATGAAGATAACATGAGCTTTGTTCATCATTGCTTGAACATCTTATCATACTAATAGCTTCTCCTAAATACATATCATAATCATATACTTTTACAGTCACTGCCCTTGGGTGAGCCTACTTTATCATGAGTTTGGCAGCTAGGTGTTAACATAGTAGGGAAAGTAAACCACCTGTAACTAGAGCCGAGAAAGACGTTTTCCGGTTATTTTTAAAGATGTATACGTCTTGTTCGGTGATAACTGGAACAGTTCAATAAATATGCTTTTTTTCTTCGTAGAACATCACTTTCTTCACAACACTTCCTGGAGTGTCAGTTTCAATGCATCATAGATATATAAGGTATCTTTACAATACCCTTTCTTAATGATTTTCATAATATTCCTGTAGTAAATTTTCATACGGTTAAAATTGCGAGAATATACCACTTATTTTGAGCGTAGTTAGGTTATGTATATTAAGTATGGAAATATCAACAATGACATGGAATTATAAGGTAAGAAAACTAAGAATTGTTTTTTTTTTTTTTTTTTTTTTTTACTACATAACAATATTTCATCCTGTTTCCCACTGGAACTTTTATCGAGAATTCATTTAATGTTTGGATTTTTTATTAATTAGGATTTTCTGAAATATGAACATATTTGAAGTAAACGGTGTATACAAATAATAATAAACAACCTAATGGATTAGAGACCTGATACATAAATAAATACATACAAATATATTAGTTAATCACAAACAAATACGATAGAGATGTTATGCTCATACAACATTAACGAATATCTATGCATCAGATACCTTAAGGTAAGCACTTAGGCGCAATATATCCCCATCCTGAGTATCAGAGAAGAGATCCGTATCTGTCTGGCACACTATCAGCAATTCTCTCAAGATGTGCTCTAGACACTCTTAGTATGGTTTGTGGAAAGACGATAAACCTTTTCCAATCTCAGTGGGACGGTAATTTCTCTGGACCCACGACGAACATGATCTCAGCACAGAGATGGGGAATATTATACTCAGTGTAGTATTGGAAGTACGTCAAAAAATAAAGCTCCAGATTTTTAGTCAATGAGACTGTAAATTCACGCGTTTTTAAATAAATGTTTAATTTTAAAGCCGCGTATTATCTCGTTGGAAAAGTTTTTGCTAGTATAAATATGTTTAGAGAAGCATAATTTACTAAACTATGTTTAGAAAAATTTGCTTTTATATGTCTGGATTATGTTATTGTTAACTTACAACCAACTATTTCAGCCACCGAAACTCCAAACAAAATGCAATTCAATTCAAATACTTTGTATTATTCCCAAGGATTTCCCTAGTAATTTTACCTTTAGATTTAAGGGCAAATGATCATTTGTAAGTTGGAGGGTATAATTGGTAATTGCAACTGCATCTAGTTTATAAAAACCTGACCGAAACTCTCTTGAACAATAGCTGAAGAGTGACTCAAATTTCAATTGAGAGCTTTCATCTTCCATGCTAACCAACAAACCCGATAGTCTTCAGAAAGAAAGCCAGTTGAGCCTTACTCTCGACAATGACCTGTCTGGAAACATCATAACATCATAACATTCGTGCATCATAAACATATCTTTATGATCTGACATACTAACCAAACAAGAAATCAAAGCGAGCTTCCAAAGCCCTGTTTATAAATCGGGTTTATTGAAAATATTTTGGAATTTATGGACAGACTATCAGGCTTAATAAATGAGATTAGTATGATTAGATGCAGAAATAAAACGGATATCTCTGAGAATGAAGTTTCTTCGGCAAAATCATTTCATTTCTATATGATGCCATCTTGCTACGATTTATACACGAGCATACGTCACAGATTTACTGCCTAAATTCCGAAAATGTATCAAATGCTGTACCAACCGTGTGTCACACAATTGTACATAATTATTTTGTATATATTATGCTTGTATCTGCGCTCCTCCCTCACACTTAAAAGAACCTGAATGATCATGTCTCCGGTTTTGCTCTGAACATTGTCTGTCTCTCGAACATGTTATGTCCTGTTGCCTTGAGGTTTTGTATATAAAGAAGAGTGTTCCTTAATAAAACTCAGTTGATTGCATCCTGCCTTTGAGTTCACAACCCTCACTCGGCACTGTCACATTGGTGACCCCGGAAGTCGACTCGCTCCCACTGCCTTCCACCCCCACCTCCCTCGCCCCTCCATCATTGGTACTATGACGGAGACGGACTCTACTACAGCAGTTGGCGCTACGGCCGCCCCATTGAAACTTTCACCGTTTGCCAGCAGAGAGGCGTTTGCTTGGTTTCAGCGTGCAGAAGTCCAGTTTCGTATCAGGGGCGTGACTCGCTCAACCACCAAAGCGGATTATGTTCTCGGGGCGATACCCGAGGACACCCTCCCAAAAATATTCGACTGGTTTTGTGAACAAGGAGACACCAAAATAGCGTATGACGCCCTCAAAACATACCTTCTGCAGCAGTACTCGCCGTCGCCAGCCGCCCGTATAGCAAAGCTTTTTCAGCTCTCGCAACAACCGTTGGGGGACCAAAGGGCTTCGCTTGCCCTCAGGGAAATGACCAGTATCGCTCGCCTTCAACCTGCCGCAGACGGCTCTCCTCGTGAGGTGAACCTACTTCGTGCCCTTTGGATACGCCGTTTATCCGAACCTGTACGCGCTGCCATACCTGATGTCGATAGTTTACCATAAAGGACTTGATGACCAAAGCCGACGCCCTTATGGACAGCCACTTCAAGACCTCCATCAACGCCTCTACCCCTGACGACGAGGATGCCTATTCAACGTCAACTGAAGCTGACATGAATTCCGTATGACATATACGCCTACCCCGTGACGTGCCGAAGCGGCGACACAGCCGCCCACCACCCCCCAATCGCTCGCGCCCCAACGAACAACTTCTACAGCAACTTACTACCTCCCATCCGCAGCAGTTTTGCTACTACCAATTCAGATTCGGGGCAACCACGAAGAAATGTGCCAAGGATTGTCAGTGGCCAAAAAACGTGTAAGTAGGCCATCGCTTGTGGCGGTGGCCTCCCATGTTTCTAATCTTTTCTTTTTACAGGATGCAGGAACGGGCGTGCGATTTTTGGTAGACACGGGTGCTTGTCATTCTCTTTTGCCAAGGAAACTCTTCAAGGCACGACGTAGTCTGTCTACATCTGCCGACGTCCGCTTGGTAGCTGCCAACGGATCTGCGATACCCACCTACGGTTACGAGAACCTCACATTATCGTTCGGAAACGGTAAATTCAATTGGAAGTTTCTCGTTGCTGACGTCACAATGCCAATCCTCAGTGCGGATTTCCTCTCTCATTTCCACCTTCTGGTCATTGTTGCCCACCGACGATTGGTCAACGCAGACTCGTACTTGTCGACACCTCTTCAACCCGCCCCCTCTAACCTCGCTCTCCACATCAGCGCACCCACGGATGCCTACGCCCACCTCCTCACGTCGTACACGGAAGTTTTCCGTCCAGAACTTCGCCAAACGCCCACGGTTCCTGCCAAGCACGGTATTTATCACCACATCAAGACGACGGGACCCCCAGTCTTCGCAAAATTCAGACGTCTGGCACCGGAACGATTGGCAGCCGCCAAACAGACGTTCGCCAAAATGGAGAAAATGGGCCTTCACCAAAAGGCCTCCAGCCCATGGTCGTCACCCTTAAACATCGTTCTGAAGAAAGACGGCTCCCTCCGTCCGTGCGGGGATTACAGGAGCCTGAACATGCAAACCGGATCACTACCTCCTTCAAAACATTGCCGATATGACCTCCTACCTGCAAAAAGCAAAGGTTTTCTCTACGCTCGACCTCCGGAAGGGGTATTATCAGGTGCCTATGAACCCAGAAGACATCCCCAAGACCGCCATCACCACTCCGTTTGGTACATACACCTTCAATTACTCCTGTTTTGGCCTTCGTAATGCTGGGGCAACGTTTCAACGTCTCATGGATGGCATCTTAGGGGACCTCCCTTTCTGTGTATGTTATGTGGACGACATACTTGTGTTCTCCTCCTCAAAAGAGGAACACCTCCGTCACCTGCGCATCGTGCTCGACCGCCTGCAACAAAACGGCCTTGTAGTCCGGTACGACAAGTGCACCTTTGGCGCCAATGAAGTGTCGTTCTTAGGGCACCGTATCACTCCTGAAGGAGTCCATCCCCTCCCTGAGAAGGTAGCAGCCGTTCAGAACTTCCCGGTACCCTCGACCGTCAAAGCTCTGCTGGAATTCTTGGGCAAGATCAACTATTATCACCGTTTTCTGCCAACCATTGCCGCCACTCTTGCTCCCTTCTACGCCTCCCTCAAGGGCAAGCCAAAGGCCCTGAAGTGGGGTCCCCTTCAAGAAGCGTCCTTCTGCAATGCAAAGAAGGCCCTATAAACTGCTGCAGCTCTCACTTTTTCTATCCCATACTCCCTTCTCCTTCTTTCCACCGATGCCAGCGACGTTGCTATTGGTGCAGTACGCGAGCAGGTGGTCAAAGGCTCGCCCCGCCCATTGGCCTTCTTCAGTAGAAAACTGTCCAAGGCAAAATAGGGTTATTTTACCTTCGATCGAGAATTACTGGCGGTGCACTTGGCTGTCCGTCACTTTCGCCATTTCTTAGAAGGTACGCCCTTCGTCATTCGCACAGACCACATGCCTCTGGTGCACGCCTTTGCTCGACAGTCTGACGCCGGGTTCGCCCGTCAACGCCGACATCTCTCCGCCGTGGCTGAATACAATTGCACCCTCCAATACGTCCCTGGGAAAATGAATCCCGTTGCCGATGCCCTGTCAAGAAACACGTTGGCTGCCGTTCAACTGGGATTGGATTATAACGCCACGGCTGTAGCCCAACGACAGGATCCAGATTATCAAGCTTGTAGGACCTCTTGCACGTCCCTCTGTTGGGAAGATTTTCCCCTCAAAGACTCCAACACCACCCTCCTCTGTGACGTCAGTACTGGTAGACCGCGACCTAGGATTCCTGCTCCCTTGTGCCGACCGGTGTTTGATTTCATTCACGGCCTTTCACATCCCTCGTGCCGTTCAACTGCACAGCTGCTGAAGGCAAAGTTCATTTGGCACGGCATTTCTAAGGATGCTAAGGATTGGGTCCGCGCCTGTACTTCTTGCCAAACTTCCAAAGTATATCGACACACAGATTCAGGAGTGGGCACCTTTCCTCAACCTCAGCGTCGTTTTGCACACATTCACGTCGACGTTGTAGGCCCCCTACCCACATCACAAACACATCCTTACCTGTTTACCGTCATCGACCGCTCCACTCGTTGACCTGAAGCCATTCCCATGGAAACTGCAACGTCCGCCTCATGTACATCTTCCTTACTCTCTGAATGGATTTCAAGATTCGGTATCCCTGAGCATATTACTTCTGACAGGGGAACCACTTTCACCACTCAACTGTGGACGTCATTAGCGAATCTCCTGGGCATCACCCTACATCAGACAACGCCCTACAACCCCGCTGCCAATGGAATGGTTGAACGTTTTCATCGTACCCTCGGAGCAGCTTTGATGTCCCACTGCAAGGATTGCAACTGGTTTACTCAGCTTCCCTGGGTCCTCCTGGGACTAAGGACTACTCCTAAAGACGCCCTTGACGTCTCGGCAGCTGAAATGGTGTATGGCGACCCGTTGGTCGTCCTACCGAATTTTTTCCTTCTACAACCTCCTTCGACGATCTCCAGCGCATACGTCACATCGTGAGAAAATTTACTCCGTGCCGCCAGACTTACAAGCCCCCAGCGAAGCATCACATACCAACGGACTTGCACTCTGCAACGTACATCTTCCTGCGCAACGACACTCTCAAGCCACCACTAACGCCCCCTTACACGGGCCCTTTCCTTGTGATCCGACGCAGTCCAAAAGCATTCCTACTAAACATTCAGGGCAAAGAAGACTGGGTCTCCATTGGTTGTCTAAAACCTGCTTATCTTCTGCCAGATGACCCGCCTACAGTTCGCCTTTCTAGATCAGGGCGCCCTATTTAACATTTACAGTATGTCATTTTTAGGGGGGGAGCCATGTACCAACCATGTGTTACACAATTTTACATAATTATTTTGTATATATTATGCTTGTATCTGCACTCCTCCCTCGCACTAAAAAGAACCTGAATGATCATGTCTCCGGTTTTGCTCTAAACATTGTCTGTCTCTCGACCATGTTATGTCCTGTTGCCTTGAGGTTCTGTATATAAAGAAGAGTGTTCCTCAATAAAACTCAGTTGATTGCATCCTGCCTTTGAGTTCACAACCCTCACTCGGCACCGCCCCAATGGAATGGATTGAAAAATCTATTAACCTGCAAGTATCATTGATGGATCATGGTTATTTCTCCAACGCATACATTATTTTCAGGCATTAGGAAAACCTTGTTAATTTTTATGAGATATGTATGATGAGTGGCGCATTGCAGCTATATTTAGACACTACTTTTGTTGATTCGACTTATTTTATATTATATAAACGAAGTTAGTACAAAAATATTATTAACTGTTTAGTCAAGATTTTAAGCTGTTGTCCTAATTGGAATGGGCTCCTAGAGGATTAGTTCGTGAAGATTGAAGAAATTGCTACTATCCCAAAACTTTTCTAGGAAACTTCACGAATAAAACTAGGAGAACAAATTATAATACCCAGTTGGAATATAAGGATACAATAAATGGTAATGAATAATATTTATTGTTGTTTAGATGTCGTACACCTTTAAAAAAAAAAAAAAAACATTAAGGAAGTGTTCATTTATAATAGTAGGCCTACTTTTAAAAAGTATATTGATTGAGAATGGTTCTGGAAATTATGATAATTATATATTACATAATTTCCTTGGTCGGATTGTAACTTGCTCTAAATCATAGAAATTTCCAACAACGTTTCTGTCAAAAAAAAAAGAAAAATAATAATAATAAAAAACAATAGTTGGCCGTCTCTAGGTGATTTCTTCATAGTACTTTGGTCTCCCAATGACTGCGAATGAGTTGTAGAATCAACTGGTCAGAGTCGTGTAAAATAATCCATATTACTGACTCTACCAAAAGGAATATTGTTGAATGCTTTTTAATTCCTCTATTTTTTTATGGAATTATCGGCAAACTCACAGCGATAAAATTCCCTTCTCCTGTATAAATACGGTGTCTGTGTATGTATGTATATCTATATATAAATATATATACACAAATATATATATATATATATATATATATATATATAAATATATATATATATATATATATATATATATATATATATATATATATATATATATATATATATATATTAATATATACAGTATGTATATATATATATATATATATATATATATATATATATATATATATATATATGTATATATATATATATATATATATATATATATATATATATATATATTAATATATACAGTATGTATATATATATATATATATATATATATATATATATATATATATATATATATATGTATATATATATATATATATATATATATATATATATATATATATATATATATATATATATATATATATATATATGTATATATATATATCTTTGTATAAATGTATATTTATATATAAATATTTACACACAAATATATATATATATATATATATATATATATATATATATATATATATATATATATATATATATATATAACATATATTATTGCTATACATAGATGTAGAATAACTATGGTTAGTTATAAAACTTAATACAAATATAATATAATGATTATATAAAAGAGAGAGAGAGAGAGAGAGAGAGAGAGAGAGAGAGAGAGAGAGAGAGAGAGAGAGAGAGAGAGAGAGAGAGAGACGCACAATTTCAAATTTTTTGTTTGTGACACGATATATAACTCTTGTATTTGTTAATTCTTTTTCATTGACATCTCCATGTTCACAAGAATTTTTAGGCTTCGTTATAATCAAGTAAGAGCAGCTCAATAATTGATAATTAAAGAATAATTACTTTCGAGTAGAATATCAATAGGTAATTCTCTTTAAATGACTAGGAAGTCTTCAAGGAAATAAGAGAGAAACAAACTTCATTTACAATACTTAGGAGTTATTAGATTATCATCTATCTTGAAGCATATCCCATTCTATTTATTAGCAGAGAGAATGCAATACCAACCGTATTAAATTTAGATAACAAAACAAGCTAAATACTATATTCTATGATATGCTTTTTATTTAAAATGCTGTTGGTAATGACTACAGGTAGTGACAAGTGCTTTACATAACAGTACTGATGTGTAAAAAAAGTTTCTTACAGTCTGATAAGCTGGATATGACTGATCTTATGCAAACGACATAAGAAACGTATATACAAACAGTTGAGGATTACAATGTCATAAAAACCTTAACAAAATGAATCATGCAAAGGCAAGCTTAATTAGAGTTTGCCATTGTCTGAGAGAGAGAGAGAGAGAGAGAGAGAGAGAGAGAGAGAGAGAGAGAGAGAGAGAGAGAGGGAGAATATGACAGTGTATGATCGTGTTTGAAATCAACGTGTATTACAGGGGTCCCTCTTAAAGAGGTATACATTTTGAATAGGGCACCCTGGCCTATAGAGTCGAAATATAGGCGGGCCATTTTGCAGGAAATACTCAGGTTTTAGGGGAGTACTGGAAACCCAGTCTTCTTTGGCACGAATAGCAAATAAGAAAATTTCAGTTTGCTGTTTGCAATGAAGAACAAGGGAAAGACTGGTGCAAGAGGGTGTCAGCGGTGGTTTTCAAGTGTTGGCGCACGGGAAAACATATTCTTTAGTTTTTAAGACAGTCGGTAAGTGTTGCTTTGCAGTGACTTTCAAGTCTAGCGGCAGGGAGTAAATTTCCCCACAACATGTAGACGCTGGAGATCGTCAGATGAGGTTGGAGCTACAAAAAAATCCACAGGGACGACCACCAGGTCACATACATCAGCCACCCGTTGACATACTACCGCTAGAGAGTTAGAGGGTCTTTTGACTAGCCAGACAGATATACAATCGATCATTCACTCTGGTTACGGTTCATTTCCCTTTTGCCTAAACACACACCAAATAGTCTGGCCTATTCTTCACATATTCTCTTCTGTCCTCATACACCTAACAACACTGAGAATACCAAACAATTCCTCTTCATCAAAGGATATACTGCTTAGTAATTGTTTAGTAAACTCTTTCATCCTGGTAAGGATGGAAGAGAGACTCTTTAGGTATGGCAAACAGCTCTTTTAGGAAAAGGACACCCCAAATTGAAACCATTGTTCTCTAGTCTTGCGTAGGGCCATAGCCTCTGTGCCATGGTCTTCCGTTGTCTTTGGTTAGAGTTCTCTTGCTAAATGGTGCACTCGGCCACACTATTCTATCTTATTTTTCTTTCTCTTGTGTTAAAATTTTTATAGTTTATATAGGAAATATTTATTTCAATGTTACTGCTTTTAAAATATTATATTTTTACCTGTCTCCTTCCCTCACTGAGCTATTTTCCCTGTTGGAGCCCTGAGCTTAGAGCATCTTGCTTTTCCGACTAGGGTTTTAATAATAATAATAATAATAATAATAAAAATAATAATAATAATAATAATAATAATAATAATAATAATAATAATAATAATAATAATAATAATAATAACAATAATAATACAGCTACGATATCATGGTCACCATTATTCCAAAGAAGACCAGGGAAACTGAGTAAACCAGATAGAGTCATTGCAGTTGAACGCCAAAGGTGCGATAAAAACGTTCAACCATTCCGTTGCCTGCAGGGTTGTAGGTTGCTGTTTGATGCAGGGCGATACCCAGGAGATTCACTAATGATGGTCACAATTGAGAGGTGAAAGTGGTACCTAGGGGTAAGGCAGATGTACCTGAGTGGACATTGAAGTTTGCATAGGGATGGTTGCGATGTGGATGAGGAACCTACTAAATCAACGTGAATGTGGTCAAATCGAAGTTCAGGTTGAGAAAAGGGGAACAATCAAGAATCTGTTTGTAGATGTGCTTATGAAGCTTAGCATTAAGTACAGGCGTGGGTCCAATCCTTAGCATACTTAGTAATGCCAGTCCAAATGAACTTCGTCTTCAGTAGATTTATAGTAGAATGGAGCTAAGACTTTGAAAGGACATGGATGATATCAAACACCTGTGTGTGCATGGGGCTAGGTATCCACGGTAGCAGCTTACTACTATTGACATAACATAGGGAGGGGTGCTCGAGTCGTCGAGGGCAACGTCTTCCTATGTCTAGCATGTTTTGTATTCCGGATATTTTCGTTAGGCTTCTGCCAAGGTGTTGTAATCTATTCCCAGGTGATTGGTGACCAATGTGTTTCTTGACAGGGTATCAGCAATGGAATTCCTTCTCCTAGGAACGTGAAGAAGGGTGTAGTTGCATTCAGTCTCAACGGAGAGATGTTGTCGTTGCCAGGCGGAACATAGCATCGCACTGTCGAGTCAAGGCATGCCCCAGGGGCATGTGCTCCGTGTGAATGACGAAGGGCATGCTCTTTAAGATGAGAGGCGAATCAGCAATAGGCACAAGAAAGGACCGAGTTGACTTTCTTATAGAAATTGCTAAAAGGAACATTTAAAAAAGGGAAAATACTAATTTGACATAGAGAAACCCAAATGGAAAAACTATAAACGAAATAGTTTTTATTCTCAGTAAAAAGTTAATTTCATTAAAGATGTAATCGTCTTACAAAACTGACAGTCAAGCAACCATGAACGGGGACAAGCGAAATTTGTTTTTGTGTATGGATTCCCCCAAGAGAGTTTAATTCACCAAATTTTCAACTATGCTCCAGAAGACACTCAAAAGAGTTAGAAGACCCACGCATACATGGCAGAGGAAGATGAAGCGTGAAATGTAACTGAGGCCCTTTGCGTTAATAAGCGTAGGAGGAGATGATGATGATAAAAAAGAAAGATAAAAACCTCTTTTCAAGAATTAAAATTAACATTCCCTAATAAGAAGAAGATAGGACGAGTTTAGTTTAGCAATACACAATAGGTACTTCAAGCTACGTTTTTTAAATGGACATAAACAAAGAGGATATGAAAGGGGATTTTCATTAGAATACGCACATACATAGGTGGAAATTATCATAAAAACATTCTCCAAATACGCAACGTTACTCGTGAAAATTATCAAAATTCTTTTCAATTTCCCGTTAAACAGATGTAATCTACTTTACACTAATTCCAGATTGAGCAAAGGTTTAATCAAGAAGTCTAAACACTTATCAAACGATCCACATATCAAACAAACAATATTTCACCTAACATATCACCAAAAACTACATTGATCTTACTCGAGAATGTAACTGGCGCACAGTGTAAAACAAATGGCAAACACACAAAGGATAGTTCAGAGAATTAAGTTCAATTCGTTATTGGTGCCCTCCATAACTCTAACCAAAAAATAGCAGACACAACCCTGCATATCTGTCTGGTGAATTTGGCCTCTGGACTATCAGCATACACATGAGTTGAATATCAGATATATGGTAGGGCATCGTTGACCGAGTCTCTCTCCAAAAAATATTTATTTCCGTCCAACAATTACTGTGTTGTTTCAGGGTTAACGAAGTGCAAGTATCTGAATAATGTTTACCAAATGACTAATCACCTTCATTTTGGTTATATATATATATATATATATATATACTCCGTTTGCTTTTTTTCCAGACCTAAATTTCTATTGTGTAAAATAGTAAATTAATAATAGCATTTAATGGATGATGAACCTTATTAAATTCTATGGTAACCCGATTTCATCTAATTACCAAAATAAGGGGACTAAAGAAGGTTTTCCACATTGATAAACTTCGATCTCAATGTATAATTGAATTGAATATTGTATTGGTGAACGTGAAATTATTTTTAAATCATCTGTAGTTTACTTTATAATAATTTTCTTTGAAATTATTATGAATTGCTTTTAAAAATTGCCTTTTCGTGAGCCAAAACTATAATTTCTTGAAAGAGTTATACACAAATTTAAAATGTCTCCCAGAAATAAGAAATTATGGTAAAACGGCATTCATTACATGCATTTTTATATGGTGAACGCAACAGGTGCTACCAGTCTTCCTCCATTAACTAAATAGCTTGCCTAAATGAATTTCATAAACATACGGATAATAGTTTCCTAATTAGCAGTCAAAAGATATCCATGTATTGGTCCTCTGTAAATGATTTACTATTTAGATGTTTTTAATATAAACACTTATCTAGTGTTATCACAGTGCTCAATATCTTTGTGTGTATCTTTATGATAAATATTTCAAGCTGATTTCTTCTTTTCGTCATTAAATTAATCTCTCAATTTCATATTATTGTACTCATCAGTTTAATAATAATTTCAATAGAAAAACAATTCCCATGCACATCAAAACAACTGCTTTATAATACTATATATATATATATATATATATAATTTATATAAATATATATATATATATATATATATGTATATATGTACACACACATATATATATATATATATGTGTATATATATATATATATATATTTATGTAATATATATATATATATACATACATACATACATATATATATATATATATATATACATATATATATATATATATGTATATATATATATATATATATTATATGTATATATATGCATATAATATATATATATATATATATATATTTACATAGATAGATAGATAGATGGATAGATAAATACGTACATAGGTAGTAGGTTGGCCAGGGCACCAACTGCCTGTTGAGATACTACCACTAGAGAATTATTGGATCCTTTCACTGGCCAGACAGTAATGCATTGGATCTCTCTCTCTCTCTCTGGTTACGTCTTATTTTTGCTTTGCCTACACATACATAGAGTAGCTTAGCCTATTCTTTAGATATTCTCGTCTTTCCTCATACACCTGACAGCAATGAGATACTAAATACTTTTCCACCTATGGGGTTAATTACTATATAGCAATTGTTCAGTGTATTTTCCTCTTTGTAAGGGTAGAAGAGATTCTATAGCTATGGTAAGTAGCTCATCTAGGAGAAGGTCTCTCCAAAATTAAACCATTGTTCTCATTTCTTGGGTAGTGCCATAGCCTCCGTACCATGGTCTTCCACTGTCTGCGGTTAGAGTTCTGTTGCCTAAGGGTACACTCGGGCACACCTTTCTATCTTATTATTTTTTTTTTCCTCTAGTTTTTTTTATTTTTTTTATTCATTTTTTTTAAATGGTGTGTTGGGCAGGCTTAGTAGAAGGGCCATGGATGCCTGATGGTTTATTATGAGGTCGTCTTTTCCTTTTCTGATTCTATTTCATCTCAAAACCTTCCTTATTGTCCTCCCTTCAGTTGACGTGGCTATCCTGGAGGGTATTTAGCCTGCTATGGTGTTTCAGCTCCTCCATATTGACCAGTTTTTCTGAAATTCTACTATAGTGTATGGGTTTCATCAATCACTTTATTTATAATTCTGTACGTATTTTTTTTTTCACAATTCTTGTTAATCTAGTTTTTAAATATGATATCTCTCTTTTATTTCTATTAATCCTTATGGTCTATTAAATTTCTTATTCCTGATCTAGATATTAATCTTTGGCACCGTCGTTTAATTAGTTCTTTATGCATGTTGCATAATATTTTTCATAACTCTGACCATCCTTTACATTCAGATCTCCCTGGACAATTCTATCCTGTTCGTAATACTAGGCAGGCAGTTAATTCTAATAGCCAGGCCTTCTACATCATGAGGCTCAATACTACACAGTATTTTAGAGGTTTTATTCCTGTTGTTACCAATTTGTGGAATGATCTTCCTAATCAGGTAGTTGAATCAGTCGAACTTCTAAAGTTCAAGGTTGGGGCGAATGTTTTTATTTTTCCTAGTTCATATATGACATTGTTATGAGGTTGTTACTAGTTTATATAAGACATCTATTTTGACGTTGTTACTGTTTTTAGAAGGATTTGTTGTTAATGTTCTCTCATCGTTTATGTATATCCTTGATTCCTTTCCTCCCTGGGCTATTTTTCCTTACTGGAGCCCTTGGGCTTATAGCATATTGAATTTCCAACTAGGGTTGTAGCTTATGTATACATTCCTCTCCATATACTGTTGTGTATTTCACATTAGCATTTTTAGTTATTATGCAGCTCAAACAAAATCCACTAGCTCCTCTATATCCTGCCGTGACGTACCAGATTTACCGGAAGATAAACATTCATCTGGCTTCATCATTTATCATTTGCCTAAATGATATCTGGAAATTGCTTTGTTTAGCAAATGGCAATGACTTCATTTATTTCCTGCTCTCTTTAACTGAATATAGAGTCACCGGGAATCTGCATAAAATTGGGATGCAAATAGAACGAGTTATTTTTTTTTTATATTTTATTTTAATTATTTTTTCATTGGTGCAAATATTACTGACAGCAAAAATTTACTCGAAACTTTACTCTGGGATCATCTTTTGCTCTCCAATGTTTCTCGAACAGTCTTAGCTAAGATTTTGGGCTCCTCGCCAAATGTCTTACGAATCAATCTCAGAGATGAGGATTTTGCTCTAACTTACAGCGATGTCGAGAGAGATAGAACAAGTTTACAGCTGAAAACTAAAGATCCGGAGCTCTATTAAACTGTCAGATAGAACGACTAACACGATTGAACAAGATAACGAAAGAAAACAAAATTTTGGAATATTTTTACAAGCTAATACGGAGTAATGTGGGTGTTGTATTTTTTTTCTCTCTTTTTTATTTGCTTTTTTATCCATATAAATATATATAAAATTTTCCAGTTTATAAAACAAACAGCATTTTACATGAGTTTTGTAGAGTTTATATTATAGTCAATTTTCATAAAACCCTAATTATATTTTTGACATATTGTGTAATACGTGTAACTTTACAACTCTTCAGTAAACGTCCTTCGAAAGTGTTTATATATATATATATATATATATATCTATATCTATATCTATCTATATATATATATATATATATATATGCAGAAGAACCACAGGGAAAATGAAAATACGAAATATACGCTTAAGTCCTGACTAGTTTCGTGATACTTCCTCAGAGGACTGATTTATTGAGAGAGGCTTCTTTACATTTTATAGGGAAAGCAAACGTACGAACATACATATAGAAATTTAAAGAACAATGACACTCCCTTACCAGCTACCTGTGCTTGGGTCAGGTGTTTAAGTGGGTGGAGTCCCCAAGCTCATTAGACACCTGCCGAAAAGGGTCATTTCTAGTGGCGGGTAAATTCTTGTTTTTCAGTACAGTTTATTTATATGAGAACACGGTAGCCTTATCTATATAAATACATAAGCAAAGCATACATATACATACATATATATATACATACACACATACATATACATATATACACATATACACACATACATATATATATATATATATATATACATACACACATGCATATATATACACATACATACATACACATACATACATATGTACATTTACATTTATATACATACAGCATTAATATCATAAACATATAATCATGTATATATCAGTACTTATATCGAGCATAACACTATATAGTGCCAATATACTATTGCATACTATATAAAATAATTGTACCCTTTAATGAATGGTAGCTTAGGTCTAAATATTAATTTCACAGCGACGTTAATTATTCACAATACATTCAATTCTACATTAAGTGGTTAATGTTTTTTTATATAGCTTACAAATCTCTTTACATATAAAGGTGTCGAGTTTATACATTCCATGACCAATATTCAAGTTGTTTTCAAAGGTTTCTTTTATGAAACTGGACTCTATGATGTTTCTTTCCACTAAGTTATTTAAATGAACCAATTTCTTTGCACCTGACCAATAATAGTGTGATTTTTATCTCTAACGTGAGCAAAGAGTGCATTATTATCTTGAGCATACCTGACATTTTTCTTATGTTGTTCAATTCTCTTTTCTAGGGCTTTACCAGTTTGACCAATGTAGTATTTTTCACAAGCATTGCATGGAATACGATATACACATCCCTTGGTAATGTCAGGAGAATTCTTTATTAATGCTGTTTTATTGTATTTTTACTCTTAAATGCTACATTTACATTGAAGTTTTTTAACAGTTGGGGAATTTTTTTAAAAGAATTACAATACGGTAGTACAAGTAAATTTTGTGTGTTGTAAATGTAGCATTTAAGAGTAAAAATACAATAAAAACAGCATTAATAAAGAATTCTCCTGACATTACCAAGGTGTCTAATGAGCTTGGGGACTCCACCCACTTAAACACCTGACCCAAGCACAGGTAGCTGGTAAGGGAGTGTCATTGTTCTTTAAATCTCTATATGTATGTGCGTACGTTTGCTTTCCCTATAAAATGTAAAGAAGCCTCTCTCAATAAATCAGTCCTCTGAGGAAGTATCACGAAACTTGTCAGGACTTAAGCGTATATTTCGTATTTTCATTTTCCCTGTGGTTCTTCTGCATCTGAGTATCACGTTTTCCTGTGATTTTTACGCATATATATATATATATATATATATACATATATATATATATATATATATATATAATTATAGCAGTAACATTAACGTTGGCTGAGCTTGAAAAACTCAGTTCATGACACAATCCTCCTTTATTTGGCACCATTTCATATTCAAATATAAAAAATAATGTAGACTTGATTAACAAGCTGAATGAAGTACAGATCAGCAGTACCTGTAGGCTTGTCAGTTTTGATGTAGTCTCACTATTCACAAAAGTACCTATTGATGACATGTTGGAATTTTTATCTGAAACATTAGATGATAGACAATTGAATCTTCCATTCTCCAAACACAATTTAATAGAATTAATTAAACTATGTATAAAAGATTGTAAAATTTGAATTCAATATGAGATTTTATGCACAAACATTTGGTATGGCTATGGTATTGTATGGTATGAGCAATCTATATATGGAAGTTTTTAAAAGCAGAATCTTAAATAACATCATACCTAATAATGTAAAATGGTTTCGATATATATTAACGACATTATATATGTGTGGCCAGGAAATGAAATTTTAGATAACTTTTTCCTTAGATTGAATAGTTTGGTAACATCAATAAATTTCACTATGGAGCGGGAGAATAATTGTACCCTACCTTTTTTGGACTGTCGCATACATAGATGTAATAATAGTCCTATGTTTAGTGTATACAGAAAGCCAACGAACATCTCGGCATATGTCCATTACTACTCAAACCAAGGCAACAAAGTTAAGAAATCTGTATTTACTTCTATGTTTTTAAGAGCATTTCGATTCTGCAGCCCTGAATATATTGATGACGAAATAAATGGGATTAGAGCAATTGGTAAAAAACTAAAGTATCCTGAAATTGTGTTAGATGATGCCCTAAGAACAGCAAAAAAGGCTTTTTTCGGTAATGATAACAGAAAAAACTACAACACAAAATTTACTTGTACTACCTTATTGTAATTATTTTAAAGAAATTCCCCAACTGTTGAAAAACTTCAATATAAATGTAGCATTTAAGAGTAAAAATACAATAAAAACAGCCTTAATAAAGAATTCTCCTGACATTACCAAGAGATATGTATATCGTATTCCATGCAATGCTTGTGAAAAATACTATATTGGTCAAACTGGTAAAGCCCTAAAAAAGAGAATTGAACAACATAAGAAAAATGTCAGGACTGCTCAATATAATAATGCGCTCTTTGCTCACGTTAGAGATAAAAATCACACCATTAATTGGTCAGGTGCAAAGAAATTGATTCATTCAAATAACTTAGTGGAAAGAAACATCATAGAGTCCAGTTTTATAAAGGAAACCTTTGAAAACAACTTGAATATTGGTCATGGAATGTATAAACTCGACGCCTTTATATGTAAAGAGATTTGTATGCTATATAAAAAAAGACATTTAACCAATTAATGTAGAATTGAATGTATTGTGAATAATTAACATCGCTGTAAAATTAATATTTAGACCTAAGCTACCATTCATTAATAGGTACAATTATTTTATATAGTACCGCATAAGAATATTGGCACTATATAGTGTTATGCTAGATATAGGTATTGATATATACATGATTATATGTTTATGATATTAATGTTGTGTGTATATATATGTATATATACATATGTATATGTTTATGATATTAATGTTGTATGTATATATATGCATATATATATATATATATAGATATAATAGATATATATATATATATATATATATATGTATGTATGTGTATATATATATATATATATATGTATATATATGTATGTATATATATATATATATATACATATATATATATATATGTGTGTGGTGTGTATGTTCTGCTTATGTATTTATATAGATAAGGCTACCGTGTTTTCATATAAATTGTACTTAAAGTAAAAAAAAAAAAAAGAATTTACCCGCCACTAGATGACCCTCTTTGGCAGGTGTCTAATGATCTTGGGGACTCCGCCCACTTGACCCAGGTAGCTGGTAAGGGAGTGTCATTGTTCTCTTAATCTCTATATATATGTTCGTATGTTTGCTTTCCCTATAAAATGTAAAGAAACCTCTCTCAATAAATCAGTCCCTCTGAAGAAGTATCACGAAACTAGTCAGGACTTAAGCGTATATTTCGTATTTTCATTTTCCCTGTGGTTCTTCCGCATATATATATATATATATATATATATATGTATATATATGAATGAAGAATAAAATTTAATTTTTCTCAATTTACAGGAATTCAAATAAACTAGAAATCTAAATATTAATATTATTATTATTATTATTATTATTATTATTATTATTATTATTATTATCATTATTATTAGTGTGGACTAGCAACGGCCACTTGCCCTTGCTAAATAGGCACTGCGCGTCACAAGGAACTGGCTATACTTTGATTTATATAGCCAATGAGCCCTCTATGGATTTAGTCAGTCATGGAAGGAGAAGATGAAAGAATGGTTTTCAGTCCTGGCCATAGCCGGATGCTAATAATCTCCCTGTTTAAGAAAAATTTAAGATAGGTAATTCGGATGCTAAAACCATAAATCAGATTTGGAAGTTAAAGAAAGTGGAGAGTAAATTTATGAAATATAGTTTGGATATTCTAGCTCTAATTGAACCACATTTCAAGGGTAGTGGTAGGGAAACTTTAGACCAAGGAAACATATATATATATATATATATATATATATATTCATGAAGATCAGATGGTTTTGGAAGTGGAGTAGGAATGATGATGTCACCAAGAGCAGAAAAGACATTAACCGATTGGAGAGCTGTAAATAGTACATTGAAACTACCAAAGTTCATATCAAATTAGTGTAACATGAGTATTATAGTTTTTCTATAACCCAACAAATGACTTCCCTTAAGAAAGCAAAGATAAATACTTCAAAGTTCTGCAGAGTGTAATAAATGAGATCCCAGAGAGAGATGTGAAAATTGGGATTAAAGATTTCAATGCTAAAGTAATAAAAAATAATCTAGGGATAGAGAATGGGATGTGGTCATAGCGAAGATGCAATGAAAATGGAGCACAGTCTACACGTTTTTGTTCAGCAAATAATCTGGTAATTGGAGGTACTCTTTTTCAACACAAGAACATCGACCAGTATACATGGACTTCACAGTGTGTCAATTACAAAAATAAAAAAGATCACTATTTCAATGATTGAAAAAGGAGGATTCTAAGAAATGTAAGCTATAGAGGTGTCGATATTGGTAGTGATCACCAGCTCCTCATTGTCACACTGAAATCAAAACTGAAAGCACCCAACAGAAAAATAGATAGAATATATATTTTCGATACAACTATACTTTTAGAAGAGGAGCACAGAAAACAATTACAATTGAATATATGAATAGAGTGTCAGTCTTGGAGACCTTAAGAGACATAAAGCCGACAATTAATAAAGAATGGCGTGATATTTAGAATATATACCAGTCAGTTGGTTGTGAAGTCTTGACACACACAGTTACAAGGAGAAAGTCATAGATTTCAAATATAACTTGGGATACTATAAAAAAGGAGACAAAGACAGAAATTGATCGTTGAGAGTTTTCGAAGAAGTAAAGTAAATTACAAAGTAGAGCATGCCAAGTATTCTATTATTGATAGTGAGGTCAAAAGAAAAGCTATGACTGACTAGAGAGCATATTTAGACAGTAAAGCAGATGAGGCTGACAAAGCTACAAATTCAGGAAATGGCTATGGTGTAAGAATTAGCCATAGAATTATTAATGCAATCGTTATGGTGGCAAAGAAGAAGCATATACCCATCTAAAAGAGAGATGAATCTGTTTTAACAAAAGAATATGGAGAAAGGCAACGTTGGATGGAAAAACTTTAGTAAGCTTATGAATAGGAGATATGAAGTGATTAATTTGATTAATATACCATGAAGACCTTGATGTGACCATGAATAAATTCAGTGAGTTTGAAGTCGAAGCTATCCTTAAAACACTGATGAGATGGAAAGCCTCTAGATACGATGGAATAACTTCCGAGATGATACTGGCAGAAAAAGTAGTGACTACCAGAATACTCACAAGATTATTTTGTAGCATGTGGCACGAAGGAGCTAAAACTGTTGAATCGGAGTTGGGGGGTGTTGGTAAAAATAGCCAAAAAAGGAGACCTGGCGGTTTGCAAAACTTACAGAGGCATAAGAATTACCTCAGCTGTTAGGAAAATTTATAGTATGTTTATTTTAAAAAGACTGGAGAAAAAGACTGAGGAAAAGCAGAGAGATGAACAAACAGGATTTAAAAAAGGTACAAGTGGCACTGACTAATGCGTAGAATATAGAAATCCACTTTTGATGATGTTTAAGGATTATGAAAAAGCCTTTGATAGTGTACATTATCATAGAATTCCCCTTAAATATGTAAATTTGATTAAGTCTTTCCATGAGCTTAGAAAGTGAAAAGTTAATGTTAATGAAGTCTTGTCAAATTAATTTCCAGTGAGAAGGGGAGTACTCTAAGGGAATGTGTTTTCCCCTATGTTGTTTATTCTCCTCGTGGATTTTGTAATGTGTAGAACAGTTGGAGATGGTGTAGAAGGATTGGACTGGATTGTTGTTGGGCTTTGAGCAAACCTAGAGTGTGCTGATGATGCTATCCTTATTAGCAAAATACCATAAAGTTGGCATTGCTTACTTACCAGATTGTATGAAATATTACACTAGGCTGTCATGAAGATATATAAAAGAAAGACAGAGATAATGAGAATGCAATGGAAGATTAAATATCATGAGAAGGAGAAATAATTAGAGAGGTAAAATCATTTAAGTATTTAGAACTTTGATCTCCAATACAGGATCTTTAAAATTAGAGTTTAATGAAAGATTGAAAAAGCCAACTAGAAAATGGCTAGATTAAGTAAAATTTTTAAATCAAATTTCCTGAAACTATATATAAAAATCAGATCATATATCAGTTTAGTGAGATCAGTATTACTCTATAGACATGAGTCATGTTATGGCAATGAAAAAATCTCCAATAGATTTAGTTGATTTGAGGACGAAGCCCTCAGATGGATATTGGTATTTAAGTGGCAGTAGAGGATTATAAATAAAAATATAATACAAATTTCTTGAGTGCCATACGTGGATGAGATCATGATGAGAGGGTAGATGGAGATTGTTTAGGCATGCTCTTCGCACTTCCCAAGAGAGATTAGCTCACTAATCGTTCAGCTGGGTTCCACAAAGGACTAGAAAGAGTTGGAAGACCCAAGCCTACAAGGCTAAGGACTGAATCGTTAATTAGGAGATAATGAAATAAAACCATTGAATTAAAAGCTCAGGGTAGAGACGACTGGCGAAATCTAACCGAAGTCCTTTGCTTCAACATGCGTAGGAGGATATGATGATGATTATTATCATTATTATCGTTATCAATATTGTTAATACTATTTTCTCTACGAGGACATATATACAAGTGAATTATATTTTTCTTCCTCAAAAATACTTCACTCAATTTCTAAAATATATTGCATATATATTTTCATTATTATAATAATCATTATTATAACTAATATTATCGCTATAATTACCAATTGTTTACCTTATTATGACACAAATTAATTATCATTAATCATGAAAAGTAGCATATTTTGAATAGACCTATTCCGTAATGAGAACATTATCATAAGAAATATAAGTGATTCAATTATCAATATGGAAATCCTAGTGATCGAGTTCTTATTGTTTTCATTGCAAAGTCTTCAGAAAAAAAATTAAATGGTGATTTAAAAGAGTAATATCAATGGTGACCTTAATGAGATATGTTTTCCACATTAAATCCGTATGACCATTAATCTTCTTATGACTTCATACGATTTCATTGTAACTATCCCTTTGAAAGTCAGGTCCTTTGAAATACTGTTTGCTCTGTAAGGTTTTATACATGAATATTATTATTATTATTATTATTATTATTATTATTATTATTATTATTATTAATAGCCAAGCTACAACTCTAGTAAGAAAAGCGAGATGCTATAAGCCCAAGGGCTCCAACAGGGAAAAATAGCCCAGTGAGGAAAGGAAATAAGGAAATAAATAAATGATGAGAATAAATTAACAATAAATCATTCTAAAAACCGTAACAACGTCAAAACAGATTTGTCCTATAATAAACTATTAACAACGTCAATAACAGATATGTCATATATAAACTGTAAAAAGACTAATGTCAGTCTGGTCAACATAAAAAAATTTGCTCCAACTTTGAACTTTTGAAGTTCTACCGATTCAACTACCAGATTAGGAAGATTATTCCACAACTTGGTAACAGCTGGAACAAAACTTCTAGAATACTGTGTAGTATTGAGCCTCATGATGGAGAAGTCCTGGCTGTTAGAATTAACTGCCTGCCTAGTATTACGAACAGGATAGAATTGTCCAGGGAGATCTGAATGTAAAGGATGGTCAGAGTTATGAAAAATCTTATGCAACATACATAATGAGCTAATCTAACGACGGTGCCAAAGATTAATATCTAGATCATGAATAGAAAATTTCATAGACCGTAAGTTTCTGTCCAATAAATTAAGATGAGACGCAGCAGCTGAACACCAGACAGGAGAACAATACTCAAAACCAGGGTAGAATGAAAGAATTAAAACACTTCTTCAGAATAGATTGATCACCAAAAATCTCAATAAGCCTATTTTAGTCATTTGGAATGTGAATGATTTTGTTTTGGAATCTTTTGTTTTAGAATGTGAATGATTTTGTTTTATGAACCCATTATAGAAAGAATATATCAGAAGGAAGAAGACGATGACACAATATAAATTAGACAGAACGAGAGAGACTGAAAAGGGGGAATAGAAATGAAAACGCGGTGATTTGGTTTGTGTAATGCCGAGATCACCAAAGTTGTACTAATCGGGCTTACTATTACCAGGCTGTTTTGCTCTTCAACGATTCAGTGTTCCACCATTATTGATCTTCGGATGGCTTGTGTGGTGATGAAAACTGGACATACCTCAGACATAGATAAAAATGATTAAGGCCTTTGTCCTGCAGTGGTTTTAAAATATCTTCATTTGTTGGTGGTATTATTCATCTTTATAGAAGGCAGGGGTGAGAAATTCTTTTGCTTATGTGACTAGGTTGGTAAATGATTTTAGTCTAACTAATGGTTTAAGTGATAGTAAGAAAAGTGATCCATCGTTGCAGAATACAACGTAGTATTGTCAATCATAATGGTATCCATATTATTTTAATTTGCGTATAAACCTGGTCATACTTCCAGGTTTGTAAGAACAAATTAGCAGTTTGTAGTTGTGGAATATTTCCTTTCCGTTTTAATAAGAATAGTGCACCTCGCAAAGAATTGTATATTGAAAGGGAAAAACGTGAAGAAATCAGCGTCCCCAGTTAATAATCATTCTTCAAGCAAGAATGAATGATTTAAAGTTATCTGGCATCCTGCAAGCAGGATGACATTATGAAAGAATCTAGGAAACTGTAAAGCTAATTTTGTCTAAATCCCCTCTTGAAGGATGGTATGTGAGAAAAGTAATCTGGCATTGGTACACTCTCTCCCTTTCTTTAGGAGACAGAGTGCACTAATAGGAGTGTTAATTATCATGGAAGAAAAAATATTTAAGCAGGTCGTATTATTAATACTCTTGTTAATTTTATTATTGCTTTT
>NC_090747.1:48250197-48252697 GCF_036898095.1 Palaemon carinicauda | reverse complement strand
CTAAACTTAATATATAAACAATAATATAAAAGCCACCTGGCTGGTAACATCACAAGAATTTATAACAAAACAAAAAGTGGCAACAAATTCCGACTGTCTAAACAGTTCATTATAGGATATATGTACATAAAAAAAAAAAAAAAAAATATCTCCTCACACCCAGAAGGGGAGTCCGGGATCCCAGAATAACTAATTTCTTGCCTTACAGTAGGCCGTCATTCCAATGATTCCAGAAATCTGCTAACAGGGGAACACAGAAGCACCAGGGAGGAGGAGTCCAGAGGTCCTGCACGACCATACAAAAAGGAACACTTACCTGGGATCTTTCTCCCTACTAGACTTCTGACGGGCATCAAGGCCCCCACAGCTGCAGTAAATTCCAAGACGTCCTGAAAAGCGAATGCTCCTAACACCTCAGGAAGATAAGGCTGCAGGTGGCACAAATCACCTGCAATACAAGCAGGACGCAACACTGCAGGTGGCCAGAAGCGTACATGCGAAGGACAACGCTTAAAATACGTCTAAAAGCATTGATAAAGTTTCTTAAGTACGGCAGCTGCAGGTCAAAAGGGTATAGCCTCTGTAGAAAGCCCGAACTGAGCTCTCAAACAATCGGTCTGTCTATTATCACCTCCCTCACCGAGGTCTCCAGTCACGTACCCAAAACGTAAACAAAAATGATAATTAGTGTTAAAAGGGTAATTCAAAAACTCTAACGAGCGGGGAGGAGGCGCAGAATCACCACACGACAACTTGTAATATATACGATACAAATTTCCTTAAAGATAAATACTTATATACTAAATGCCTTAAAATGTTAACAAAATCACAAGGTTGACTAAAAACTGAAAAATTACGTTAACATCTGATGTATATATATATATATATATGTGTGTGTGTGTGTGTGTGCGTGTGTGTGTGTCTGTGTATATATATATATATATATATACATATATATATATATATATATATGTATATATATATATATATATATATACTGGTTATACTTGTCTATTTTTA
The DNA here is from genome assembly GCF_036898095.1 of Palaemon carinicauda. Taxonomy (NCBI): domain Eukaryota; kingdom Metazoa; phylum Arthropoda; class Malacostraca; order Decapoda; family Palaemonidae; genus Palaemon; species Palaemon carinicauda. The sequence goes on along the minus strand of NC_090747.1, from coordinate 48,251,677 downwards.
ATGAAAAATGGAAACACTTCTTTATCCCAATCAGATGCCAATGACCTGTAGATCATAAAAATTATTTGTTTTTCGATATTGAGTGGTTAAATGGGTTATAAGATTTACCTTTTTAGTGTTGATGGTATTAGTACATTGTTCAGTTCAGTTCAGTTAAAAAAGAAATATGAATTTGTCATCTCACCCAAAATGGAAATTCTCAGACAAAGAGGAAGAGAAAAATTTACATATGAAGAATATTTATTTGTGTTTGATAAGCATAGTAAACTAAATAATAATATAAAATTTCTGCGTTGTGATTCATATCAATACATCATCATGACATTTGGTCTAATGAACACCTCCGCTACTTTTCAACGTGTGATGGATATCTTTCTAGGATCAATTGAAGGAGTAGGTGTATATCTCGAAGATATCGTGTTATATTCATCAACCTAAGAAGAACATCTCCGAATCCTGAAGAAGGTATTTCAAAAGCTACGAGTTGCATACCTGACGATTAACTTGGAGAAGAACGAATTTGGAAAGGCAACAGTTTGGTACTTGGGATTTGATGTAAGAGGAGGACTAATTGCCCCGGTAGCTACTAACGTCGAAGGAATAAGGAAAGCTTCAACCCCCACAACAAAAAAGCAATTACAGCGTTTTTCAGGGATGGCAAAATTCTACCGAAATATTTGCCCTCCCTTTTCAGCAGTAGTCGCTCCCTTGGTGGATTTGACTAGCCCCGAGAAAAATAAAATATAGACCAGTGATGGCCAGGAGTCCTTCGACTGAATATAGCCCATATCAATTTCAAAACCGGTACTGCGAGCATCTGATCTCAACCAGAAATTACTTATACAAGTGGATGCGTAAGATACTGGGATTGAAACTGTCTTATTGCAAGAGGACTTAGAATGAAATCTTCACCCTTTGTGCTTTAACTCGTCAAAACAGAAGAAACATCAACTAGCACACTCAACAGTGGGAAAGGAACTACAGGCACTGGTCGCAGCGATACGAAAATTCGAACTTTATGTTTTTAGTAAATTAACAAGAAGTCATTAAGGAAGCTAGAGTCTCTTTGGGACTATAATTAGCACTAGCCTGTTTCGAAGAAATCTATGTATGGGGTTCCTCCTGCTTTCGCACGATGGAATTATGGCAAAAGTCAAGTTCTTTGTCTATATAGTTTATCAACATCTAGAAAACAAAATGGAATATCCCTAAGGAAAGGGAGACAATTTTATTCATACTATGAATAATCAACCTTTTCATTTATTAATAAACAAAGTGCAAAACAAATTTTAGAATTATCCCTTATGAATTCGAAAATTAACTTATTGAAATTACGACCAGTTTATGTTTATGTGTATTTTGATATGTGAAATTCCTAGAATCACTAATTTAGAAGGATATTACCTCTCAAATTATATATACACAGCAATATATATATATATATATATATATATGTCTTATTTATAACTGTAATCGAACA
>NC_090747.1:48242697-48245197 GCF_036898095.1 Palaemon carinicauda | reverse complement strand
ATAGTGAGACCCTTAGATGCTTTACAGAAACAAAAAGTAATAAATTGGAGAGGGGAAGAAGGAAGGGCCTTTAACCATTTGAAAGCTGCTTTAACTAGCAATGAATTACTCGCATACCCTATATTTGATCACCCGTTTTTATTGACAACAGATGTGAATAGCGTAGCTATTGGTGGCGTAGTCTCTCAACAAGATGATAAAGGCACAGAGAGACCCATTGGTTTTGCTTCCCGTGACCATCGCCCATTACGTGATTTGTAGTATAAAAATAATTTGACCTCCTGTCAAGTGAGATGGATTGAGAGATTGTTAGAGTTTCATATAAAGGGTTCTCACCATATAGAAGGTAAAGCTAACAAGGTAGTTGATACTCTCTCTAGAGGTGCAGTAATAGGAGTAACAACTAGGGCATAAAAGAGGAACAAAGAACGTGACCAAAATAGTAAAGACCCCTATCATAATAGAGAAAATAGAGAATGGGATGAGAGTTCTCGCAATGCACATGCAGTAGACAGGAGAGAGCAAGAAAGAGAGAGAGAGAGGGAGAGAGAGAGAGATAGAGAGAAAGAGAGATAGGAACGGCGAAGGGGGAATATATGTGGATGACCGAAGACATGACCAGGGGTGTCCAGAATGAATGCCCTGATGATGCAGGTTCGATTGACTTAGGAGGTTGTGACATGAAAGAAGTCCGAGAGGGACAGAAAAAAGAGTAATGGATGAAAAGAGTGCGAGCAGTGATTAATGGGGAATCGGAGAGTTATCCGTCATTTCTGAATGTGACTCGTGAGAAATTTTTTATTGAAATTGATGTCTTATATTGCGCTTACGAGAAGAGGAGAGAGAAATTTTGTGCACAGGTAGTTCTTCCTCCCTCTTTAATTAAACAAGCCATCCACATTGTACATGCAAGTCCGTATGCAGAGCATTTAGGGATTGATAGAACATTAAGGAGAACACGTGAACCCTTCTTTTGGTTGGGAATGAAAAAATCTATAGAGAATTATATAAAAGTTGTCATGCTTGTAACTGTTTCAAAGCACATAAAAAAATTGTGCAGGAAGCCACAAAGTGGCTGGTTGTTCCCATTATGTTTTATAGAGTGCATATGGATGTAGTAGGACCTTTTCCTACTGGGTTAACACAACATAAGTATATATGTGTATTTGTGGATGCTTTTACTTAGTACACTCATACTTACGCAGTGTTGGATAAATCTGCATAATCATTAGCCCAGGCGCTGTGCTCTTTCATTACTAGGTTTGGTTGCCCGAAAGATTTGATAAGTGGTAATGGTCCTTAGTTTATAAATATAGCAGTGGAATCAGTCACAGACTTGATGAAAATGGAACACTTTTCAGTAACCGCATATAGGGCTTCAGCAAATTGCTTAGTAGAGTTGCACAATAGGGAAGTAGTGCAAATTTTCCGTTACTTAGTGGCTGATGACCCCCTTCATTGGCACGCCATGGTTTCTACAGCTGAGCTAGCTTTGAAAAATTGAATATAATGCTTCGCTCAGGGACACACCTTTCTTTTTAGTGTATGGACAGGATCCTGCGTTACCATATACGGTACTCATTATTCAATGGAGCAGTACCATGTATATTTATTAAATCTATAGAAGAGAATAATGAACACCACTGAAATATTTTTGAAAAGAGCTAATGAAAATCACAGCTCAAAGTATTATGGTCAGTTCAAAACCGCACCGGTAAAAGTATTCGTGGGCGATCGTGTATATTAGAAACGATTAAAACTTAGGAAACATAAACTAGAGCCAGCATATCTGGGTCCGTACCGAGTAAAGATGGTTAAGTCTAACACAGTTGTGATACAAAGCATTGTTATTTGTGCAGTGTCTGAACACCATCAAGAACATATAAGTGTGTTGCCTGAAGAGGTAGTTTTCCAAAGTGTTCCTCCTTACGCCTGCATACATGACATCCCTCGAGTTGATGATTAGAAATTTAGTTTTTCCTTTGCTGTTGCTGTTGTTTGAACAGACCTCATTTCTTTTTTCGACGTGTTTTAAATAAACATGATGATAACAATGTGTTAGGTCGTTGATGCTAAATTTAAACATAAAATGTTGTGGTAATTTTTGCTCGGGGTGGAAATTTCGTATAAGATTGTTGAGTGAACTTAAAAACAATGATAGATTAAATAGGTCAAGTGAGATCTGTCAAGGGGTTGCTGTACTATTCATATATTTATATGATTCCTGTTTGCTGGGGCCAGGGTGGTTCCCGAATGGCAAGTGGCTGTGGGATTAAAGTTCCACCTTGAGGATAAACAACCGTGTTAGAGAATGTGTAGATGTCAATACCTTATACTTAATGTTATAAGAGAAGGGCAGGAAGATGAATGATTTTCTCGGGAAAACGGCTAGTGGCCACCGGTTGAAGGTTGCAAGTGCAAGCGTTGTAGTGTTTTAGATAAATGCTGAAACGGTGGTAGTGAGTTATGTTGCGAAATTGGGCCGTAAACCCGGACAAGT
>NC_090747.1:48238212-48239697 GCF_036898095.1 Palaemon carinicauda | reverse complement strand
TTACCAGTTAGGATCGACCTGCAAGATAAATCCATCCGAGCACTGATTGAAATGGGAGCCAGTGTTTCATTGATTTTAAAAAAAAAATTGTCCTCAAATCCACTACAGCAAGCGGCATCCATCGTTCTTGACATGCCAGGAGGAAATAAATTACACAATAAACCATACATCAATCGTCCAGTTTAAGGTGGGGTCTGTAAAGTTTGCACATGATTTTTTTGTCCTTGCCTATCTTGGGAATTCCATGAATATTTTACAACTGTTGATTTAAAATCTGGATATTATCAAATACCCATTCAGGAAGACAGAAAATTTAAAACGGCATTTATAGCTAACGATCAATTATTTCAGTTTAATTTTCATCCTTTCCGTGTTAAAAATGCTAAAGGTAATTTTTCTAGAATAATGATGGTGGTTTGGTCGCCCTTAATTAGCCATAATGTTCTTGTTTATCTAGATTATATCATAATTACTGGGGAGACGCCGAAGAACAATAATATATTGTAAAGTTTTAGAAGCATTGCGACGTAATGGTATGAAAAATAAATTTCTCAAAGTGCGAATTTTTCTGCAAACAGGTCGAATTTTCAGGTCACATACTAACACCAGAAGGTATCCAACCCTACCCCAGTAAAGTAGTGGCTATTACAGATTTCCCCAAGCCACGTAACTCTAAGGAATTAGCTGGGTTTCTTGGGCTCGAGTGGTATTACCTTAATTCCTAAGAGGTATTGAAGAGATAGTGAGACCTTAGATGCTTTACAGAAACAAAAAGTAATAAATTGGAGAGGGGAAGAAGGAAGGGCCTTTAACCATTTGAAAGCTTCTTTAACTAGCAATGAATTACTCGCATACCCTATATTTGATCGCCCGTTTTTATTGACAACAGATGCGAATAGCGTAGCTATTGGTGGCGTAGTCTCTCAACAAGATGACAAAGGCACAGAGAGACCCATTTGTTTTGCTTCCCGGGGCGTTAAAAGGGGCAAAAAAGAATTTTAGTACATTCGATCGAGAGGCTTTGGCTATTCTTTGGGTTCTAGAGAGGCATTGGTTCTTTTTATTAGGTCAGTTGATTGAGTTGCAAAGTGACCATCGCCCATTACGTGATTTGTAGTATAAAAATAATTTGACCTCCTGTCAAGTGAGATGGATTGAGAGATTGTTAGAGTTTCATATAAAGGGTTCTCACCATATAGAAGGTAAAGCTAACAAGGTAGTTGATACTCTCTCTAGAGGTGCAGTAATAGGAGTAACAACTAGGGCACAAAAGAGGAACAAAGAACGTGACCAAAATAGTAAAGACCCCTATCATAATAGAGAAAATAGAGAACGGGATGAGAGTTCTCGCAATGCACATGCAGTAGACAGGATGAGAGCAGAAAGAGAGAGAGAGAGAGAGGGAGAGAGAGAGAGAGATAGAGAGAAAGAGAGATACGAACGGCGAAGGGGGAATATATGTGGATGACCGAAGACATGACCAGG
>NC_090747.1:48230712-48233212 GCF_036898095.1 Palaemon carinicauda | reverse complement strand
CTATTTGATAAGCTGCAAACCTAGTTTGAAAAGAGGGATTGTATTAGCCTAGGTGCACCAACAGGGAGAATAGCCCAGTGAGGAAAGGAAACACGGAAAAATTAAATATTTTAAGAACAGCAACAACATCTAAATAAATATTTCTTATATAAACAACAACAAACGTTATCAAAGCAAGTGGAAGAGAAACCAGATAAAATAGTGTACAGAATGTGCCCTAAAGCAAGAGAACTCTAACCCAAGATAATGGAAGACCATTGTACGGAGGCTATGGCACCACCCAAGGCTAGAGAAAATAATTTGATTTGAGAGATACCTTCTTCTTGAACAGCCTCTTACCATAGCTAAAAGGTCTCTTCTACACTTACCCTGAGGAACATAATCATTGAACAAATACAGTGCAGTAGTTAACCTCTCGGGGTAAAGAAGAATGAGAAGGAATGAAAAGACAATAAGTGCATTATATAAATATACACACGCACGCATACATACACCTACATATATAGCCCTTGATCTCACACAAGACACACATGGATACACACATGAGGTGATATAGCATAGACCGACCAGCATCGTCAAGTTGTTTGAGTTACCCATTGAAATTGCCTAATAATAACCCGTTCTCGCAGAGCGAGGGGGAGTGAAAAAACTACAAGCTTATACGTGTGTTCTATGGAGTCGTGAGATGTGATCAGGGAGGCTGAATGTTAGACAGGAATGGATATAATCCTTAAAATATGGTGATTGAAATTATTATGAAGAGAGAGAGAGAAGAGAGAGAGAGAGAGAGAGAGAGAGAGAGAGAGATGAAGAGAGAGAGAGAGAGAGAGAGAGAGAGAGAGGAGAGTAAGTGACAGTTACGAGAATTTTCTCCAAGCACGTGCTAGATAACCCCTATATGTTTTTACGTCTTCTTGGTTTAATTCCAGATATATTAAAGATACCAAGCTAAAATAGTAACACAATTCTTATTGGGGTACAGAGATGTTACACACCTCGTATTTCTTTTTTCCTGGCATTATGATTTTTTGTTGCAAGATGCATTATTTCACCTTCACATTTATCTACTGGTAATAACATATCATAATAAAAGGGCCGTGGTTGTAGGATGGAAAATCAATTTACATTGATAGAGATACCAGTCTTTGTGTCAAACAAGAACATTTAGCGAATATGTTAACACTAGAATTGTCGGGACGAACCAATGAAGTGTGAAATATCATGCTAATGGTATAATTTACAGGTCTAGTAACGATCCCATTCCAGGCATCAGGTGCCATTCCTCATCTTCACCATGAAATGTTCTCAAGAGATATGATGGAAAGACAGGCAGTTCTTTGGGCTGCAGTTATTGTGAGGCAAGGTTTGTTATGCTTGGAAGTGAGGTCTATGTTAGCACGTATAACTTTAACAATTCCGTTTTCATAAGAATATTTGAGCCTTAATTTTTTATATCACTCATACCGTGTGCATGATAAATAAAATAACCCTAGATACTTATATGGTTACTCAAATGGAAGATGAATATCAAAGGCGATTAAATTAAGCTTTGCGTTTTGTGAGTCTGATTTTTGCCACTTAACCCCACCAGAATCTTTTGACAAGGAGAAGAAATACATGAATTATGTATGTAGAAAAGTTTAAGTTCTGCCCCACCCCCCCTCCCACACACACAATAGAAATAATAATAAAATAAATAAATAAAGAAAGAAGGAAAAGAGGCACGATGCTGAAAAATATGTTATTGTGTTAGTCTTGCCTCCGGTTTTATTTAATCAAAATCGATGTGTTTCTTTGTAATTTTATATTTGTGAAGTGCAATCATGAATAATAATAATAATAATAATAATAATAATAATAATAATAATAATAATAATAATAATAATAATAATAATAATAATAATAATAATAATATATTTATAGATCTCTAGTCGACAAATGTTGTAAATATCCAAAGAAGTTTTGAATAATTTTTTTTTTTCGATATTGATGTAGTGTTTTTTTTTTTGTTAAATTATTCTATAATGTTTTTTTGGTATAATTTTCTAGCTAAGTACCCTTGGTCATATCAAGAATTCTTTATATAAATTTCAATCGTTATGAACACAAATATTATTCAGTTGGAGATAAATTTCATTAGATTATACAGCAGTAATATTGTTTTTATTAAAATGGAAATATTGTATCGTTTATTCAATTAATAGCTGTAATTGAAATATTGGTCATTAAATCCAGATAAAATACAATATTAGATATATTGAGGCTGAAGATTTTGCAATGTAAAAGCCTGATGTAAGAAATAATAATTCTCAATATGAAATTTGATTAGAGAAAAGAAAAGATCAGAGGAAATGAGGACGTAATTTTTTCATCAACCATTGTGTTCTCTTCACTCCTGATCCTTCATGATCAGTCACCTCTCACTTCCTGGTAGACTCACCAAATCTATTGGTCTCTCCTATATATTGAATTTTGTTATTTTTTTTTTTTATTTTACTAT
>NC_090747.1:48213212-48225712 GCF_036898095.1 Palaemon carinicauda | reverse complement strand
TAATAAAACATGGTACAGTCCATGCTGTTTGCTTCTACTGTACTTACATTGGTTGTTTGTATACGAAAACACCTGGACTACGGAAAAGTCGTTACACTTTACAGCCCTCTATGGATGACATTGAACACAACTTGTGTTAATCTCACAACTGTTGTTACTGATTTTAGCCTAAAGGCAGGCAGCTGTGTGTTATCATGGGCTAAATCAAATCCTATTTAAACCATCTTCCAGAATAGTAAGTGATGGATTCGTGTATGGATTTTTTTTCTCTGTTGTTGATCTCGAAATGGAAAATTATTGAAAAACGGTGTCATAAAATGTTTAAGAATTTTACCTGAAAGGTATCATAAAGAAAAAAAGACCTCGCCACATGGTCACCTGTACATTTCCATGCGGTTTATATAACACTTCTGCCCCTTTGTCATAGCTCCATTCTTTCTTATTACTCATTTCATCAAATGACAAAACAGCAATACCTAGTAATCGAGACTTCATACCATCTTTAATGTCCTCTGGTTTAAAATGAATCGAGCTAACAGTAGCTTACACAACGTTAATTCTGTCTGCACGACGACATGCATGTTGGTAATTTATATTTGAGCTTTTATTTTTTACGTGCATAGCATCCAAATACTACGAAGTTACTATGCATTATCAGTGACAGAATAAATGAATAAACTAAGAGATATATGGACACAAGGAGTTCTATTGTTATATTGCAACTATGGGTATGGTCAAACCATTTTAAGAGCAAACTCGGAGCCCAATAGCGGCATTGCCAGTTCTCTTGGGTCATTTTCAAAGCACATCTGGCTTAGCCGCTTTAATCTATGGGCGAGCCAAGAATAGGAGAAAAGGGTCAACTAATAAGTCATTCACCCTGATTTGAACGGTCTAAGAATATAATCCTTTAATTTGATACTCTCCCTAAATTGTTTCCTTCGTTCTTTTTGTTTGCAACCACTTGTGGTGACAAGTTGAAACTCTTAAATATAACAAATAGCAAAATTGTTATAAAACGATTATCATACTAACAGAAATAATCTTAATTTTGATATCAAATGAATTCATTTCTCAATTCTGATTGATTATTAAAAGACAGGATTCTTTACAAAGGATTTAATTAACTATGTTTAATATGGTATATTTACGTAGGTGATTGTATTGTTTTAGAATTTATTTAATTAATCGACAAAATTAATTTCTTTGCAACAAAGGTTATATTAGCAAACGTGGTTATGGTGACTTCGTCAGATGAAGTTAGTGCTATCACAAAAGATTCAATAAATTAGTTCATTCAGACCATTTTCATGTCTTCCTTTATAATGTTATCAGTATGCTTAATACCCTTGACCCAATTTACCTTGCAAATCTGAAACAAAAGTCGTTTTTTATAAGTTGGCTGCATCTGTGACACGTTTGATTGTTTGGTCAATTCCAAATTTAACAATTTCATTACCATTTTCCCCATTTTTTTTTCTTAATATTTAATTTAGTAAATATTTTTTTCCATGTAATGCTAAAACAGGGTTCATTATGATGTTTTGATTTCAAATATTTTTACGGGTAATATCTATCTTTTTTTACTTAATAAGTGTTTTGTATAAAGTTAGATGCGTCATAGTTTGTGTTTAATTGAAAGAAGGCCAGTTAATTAAAAATTAAAAAAAATAATAAAATCTCGACAATCACGCGCACACTGAAATAAAATAAAGTTTTACCTCGCCGTGATCACTAAACCTTAAATGAAAGTCTGTAACTTCAAATATTGTGAATTAGGGAATTATATGACACTTTAGGTCTTAAATACGAAAATATCAACAATCACACGAACAGAAACAAAATAAAATTTTACCTCGCCTTTATCACAGAACCTTGAATTACAGTCTGTGACTTTTAACGTGTCATATAATTCACTAATACACAATTTTTGGTCTTAAATACCAGATTAAACTACTTTTCCTACTGCTGCGAAGCCAACAATAAATACATGATACATATTTGCGATGTCACATGAATTATTTATCATTCTGATGAGGGGGTAACTTGAAACCGGTTTCAAACTACCCCCCCGGTAATCTGAAACCAGTTTCAAGTTACCGGGGGGGTAATTTGAAACGGGGGGTAACTTGAATCCTTTACACCGGTGTAGTATTTACAAGCCCTGCCGCATCGCCCGTCATCCGTGGCCAGGCTCCACCCCTTTATGTTATACCAGCTACAGCTGTATATAGAACCTTTAAAAACACGCTTGTAGTTGTTTAAAACGAAGCCTACTTTATAATGCTATTGAGTTTTCTCCCTTTCTAGGGTACGTTGTACAAAATTGCCATGGTGTAATAAGTTTAGTTGAATTGTTCCTGGTATTCTACATATCCCAATCTATAAATTGACCCTTTGGGGTAACATTTCACAGTTAGGCAGATTTTTTTCATCATAATAATGAAGTATATATACTCTGATAGGAACACATCGTGTTTTTGATACATACTATTCCCCACCGGTTAGGGAATATATCCAATATTTATGTTGAGAAATTATTGTCATTTCTCTATCTTATTCGATATAGCTAGACATTTCACCAACGTCTGTTACCACAAGTAGGTGCAATCTTACCTCTACTCAAATGTATATATGGTCAGTCTCTGGAGCATTGTCCTGCTTGATAGGGCAATGTCACTGTCCCTGGCGTCTGTCAATTATTTCATTGAATCTCACGAAATTTGGTCACTTGATAAAAAAAAAATAATCAAGAGACAATTTGATTTTTTTTTTATGATTTGGTCAAAGGTCCAGGTCATGGTAACAAAAAGTTTAAAAAAATATTTGTTTTTTTTATATTTTAGTCATTTTTTTTTTTATTTGCATGAAACTAAAGCCAAATTATGTATAATTCATTTACATATCACTTTAGAGTTATTAGATCAAAGCTCAAACTTACGGTAAAAACAAGTCTTTTATTTGCATGAAACTGGAGTGAGAATGTGCATAATTCAATAGCCTATCTTGTGATATACAATGTTGTAGAGGGCGAGCACCCCATCCATAAGACGTTTAAAGTGGCCTCAGCATTACAAACACCAAAACAGGAGTAATTGATGGTACGACTTCAGGAGTTCGAGCGTGGAAAAAATCCATTGCTTTGTGCAACTAGGAAGTCACGTTGGCGACGTTTGGAAGGGGGTGGTGATCTGTTTCTTTCTGCATATTCAGGCTCCTGTAGTCTATATGGAAACAGAGAGCCATCTTTCTTCAGGACGGTGTATACGACTGACAATCATGGGCTAGAGACCTTTTGGCAAAGCCCCATTTCTTCTATTTCCGCCAGCATTTGTTTAGCGGCTGCCAAATGATCCGGTGACAGACGTCTGAAACTGGCGAATACTGGGGACCCCCGTCGTCTTCATATGGTGATAAACACCTGTTTTTCTGGGATTATGGACGTTTGACGAGGTTCTGGACCGAAAACTTCCGGGTAGGGCGTGAGGAGTTGGGCATAAGCATACGCGGTGGTGCTGGGGTTGAGAGTTAGAGAGGAGGGGTTGGGTTGGAGTAGTGTCAAGGAGTAGGAATCTAGGTTGACTAACTGTCGGTGAGGTACATCAACCCGGAGGAGGAAGTGTGAGAGCAAATCAGCACCAATGATTGGCAATGTTACGCCAGAAACGGGAAACTTCCAATATATATTTGATACGTTGTGGTCGAATCTCGTCAAATGTCGTGGGATAATTGGTTATGATCTGAGGACAATGTTATTAGATTTTGGGAGTGCTTTGGTCAAAGATCTGTGTTTATGTTACGAAAAAGTCATAATCCAATACTACTATATTGAGATATATCTTTATCCACATTCAATAAATCTAGTGTGAAAATGTGAATAATTCAATTACATAACTTGTGATGTGGTGTAAGTAAGGGTATGCGCTTTACCGAGTGACCGCTCTATTTATAATAATAATAATAATAATAATAATAATAATAATAATAATAATAATAATTATTATTATTATTATTATTATTATTATTATTATTATTATTATTATTATTATTATTATTGATGATATATACAGTATATTATAAAACAATGAGAATAGCCTGGTTATGAAATACTTGTACTCTGTTTTCAAACATGTAAATATAGAAGATAGGGTTACTCAAATATATTAGTAAAATAGTAAATGAAAGTATATTTCTTTACCAGACATTCTATTCAATAAAAGAGAGAGAGAGAGAGAGAGAGAGAGAGAGGAGAGAGAGAGAGAGAGAGAGAGAGAGTGTGTGTTATATGTTAATTCAGCCTGGTGACTTACTTAGCTACTAGTTATATTTTGATATGATTACAAATTGGTGTAACTCTGAATGAATTTACTATTTTTTTTTTTTATTGAAAACCGATAAACTCATTTCCTGATTATGTACTGCTGTGGACAGGAAAACTATGCCCTGTCAAAGTTAAGTATACCCTACAGGGGATTTGTTTAAGAAAAGATCTCCTCCGTATGAAATAAATGATACAGAATTATGCACGCACTCGTGTGCGGCCAAGCACAAACAAATATATATATATATATACATATATATATATATATATATATATATACATATATATATATATATATATATATACATATATATATATATATATATATATGTAGATATATATATATATATATATATATATGTATATATATATATATATATATATCTACATATATATATATGTATATATATATATATATATATACCTCAATTTTTATTATCTGTTTCTTCAATACATACGGTATATAAGAAATTCTATGCATTCAATACTATATAGTATTTTCTTGACATTATTATAGTACTTTAATAAAAGCACAAAATCCCTAACTGAATATCTGTGTTAAGCCCTTTTTATCAGAGTTTGCCCTTCAGTTGAACAAACTGTAATTGAGGTTCCTCCCCTCTCCATTATAACTTCATAGGGGGAAGGCAATCAAAATGAGATTATCGAATGGATACATGTCCTTTTACCCTTGACTTTATTAGGACCTTGATATGCAATGGTTTGATGATACCGAATAATTAATCTTGGATTTTAATTATATTGCTGTGGATATTACATTCTTAATCATGGTTTTGAGTTCTTTCTTCATATTCTCCCATGGTTAAGGAAACGGTATTCATTCATGATCAAGTTTTATCAGGTGATTACTCATTAATGAATGTTTTGCATTCTCTTTACATATGAGGCCTTAGGTAAAGTTAAAATAAATTATTTTGATAGTATAGATTGATGGAGGAAATCGGAGAACTTCTGAAGATGAACACAGTATATAACTGAATATACTTAAGCTTGTCGAAGACGTAAATCAGGTGGTCAGTTCATATCAGCGATATACAAAAAATGCACTAAAATAGAAAGATGTCTAGTGAAGCTTACAACAAGTCAGTAATAAGTGTTTTAGCCAAAAGAACATTCAGTTGTAGCAGATCTGTGTAAGACGTAACGGCCAAACTAGACAGGATTCGACTACTGCTAACCTATATCGTATTTCCAGACACCTTGAAAGAAGAGGCTATATCAAATAAATGCAACCATATTCAGCAGCCATGATGACAGTATCTAGTAATATAAACTATTCATCTTCCAGTCCTTAATTAATTTGGACAGATATCTGTTCTTTTCTTGGACAGTTTTTAAGTAACTGTTGTTTGCAAGTTTAAAAGCAAAATTAACCCCCACCATCACTTACGTATCATCTTCCATTCGATTCATATCGGTGCATTTTGTTGTCTTAAGACTTTTTCGTTCTTAGTAGACCAATAAAAAGTAATTGATGATCTTAAATATTTAGTTAGACAGTATGCAAAAACTTTGAAGTTGTATGTTAATGCCCTTCAAGCTTATTTTTCCATCATTTATAGGATGATAAGAATATCTAAGAGTTTTACATTTCACTTGATAATCCAGTGAATCAAAATTTTATGCTATCCTCAAGATGCATAGATCAGAACACGCAGTTGTGGCTCTTTCAGATATTATATATGAACACAAATGTCACTTTTTTCTGGACTTATATTCCAGTAAGCAGAAAGTAATCAAGGCAAATAGCAGCTTGCATTCCTCTAATAAAAATTCCCAAAGTTTATCTATTCTTGAGTTTCATGAATACCTAAATCCCCCCCCTCTCTCTCTCTCTCTCTCTCTCTCTCTCTCTCTCTCTCTCTCTCTGTCAATTTCTTTTGAGCGAAAAAAATGAATGTTCATTTGCTTTGCAGTAATGTGTGAGAATAATAATCTGAATAATCTATGACGCTTCCCCCCAATTTTATTGGATAGAACCTTAAGGGAGATTTTTCCTTTGTTCTTCCCTGCCTGACAAGGGACTCAACCTAGTTTTGGTTGGTACTGCTCAGATGACACCCGCACATTTTACCCCCCTTTCCAGTACAAACGAAGCTCCCTATGAATAATAAAAAGGTAATTCAGATATCATTTAAGGAATTATCTTTAAACTGTCTTCAATCCAGCAGATCCTACACTTAAAAGATGATTCATTCTTAATTCACCATATGATTGAGTTAAAAAAAATGTAAAACATATTAAAGAGCCAAAACTGGAAACAATCCTTTCCCCGAGAATCAGTTTCCTTTAGAGAGAGAGAGAGAGAGAGAGAGGAGAGAGAGAGAGAGAGAGAGAGAGAGAAAGAACTAAATAACTTATTTTCTATATATTTAGGTCACACTAGTTTTACTTGTATATCACATACTGTATGATTTACATTCTACTATGCTGTTCCTGTTTCATTTTTTATGTACTCACACCACACACACACACACACACACACACATATATATATATATATATATACCTATCTATCTATCTATCTATTTATATATACCTATCTATCGATCTATCTATCTATCTATCTAGATATATATATTATATATATATATATATATATATATGTATATATATATATATATATATACTGTATATATATATATATATACATACAAACATACATATATATATGTATATATATATATATATATATACATACATATATATATATATATATATATTTATTTATATCTATATATATATATATATATATATAGCTCAGTCGGTAGAGTCGTGCTGCATGGTTCCGGGCCCACAGTTGGGGGTTCGAATCTCCACTCGGCCAGACGCAGTTAACATAAAATAAATTCCAAGTGGATATATATTCCCAAGATAGAATTCGGTATTAAATGCCTTTTTTTTGGTGATATCTACATTGATTAAAAATCACGTGTGCTTGTGATATATGTTCATATATATGAACATATATAGAAGCACAAGTGATTTCAATCAATGTAAATATCACCCAGGAATGGCATTTAATACAGAATTCTGTCTTGGGATTATATAACCCACTTGGAATTCATTTTATGGTAACAGCTTTTGGCCGGGTGGAGATTCGAACCCCCACCTGTTCGGCTGGAAACCATACCTACACTGACGCTACCGACTGAGTAATCAAGAGAGATGAAAGTTTATGACAAATCTCCGTACATATTCCTGTCGAATTCAGGAATCTTTTCACAGACTTGAAATAGACTCATCTCTACCATGATAGCTGAATCGTGAGTTTGTAACACGTGGTTATTTTCAATGAACATATATCACAAGCACACGTGATTTGAATCAATGTAAATATCACCCAGGAATGGCATTTAATATCAAATTCTATCTTGGGAATATATATCCACTTAGAATTCATTTTATGGTAAGAGCTTCTGGCCAGGTGCAGATTTGAACCCCCACCTGTTCGGCCTGAAACCAAGTGGTTATATATTACCAAGATAGAATTCGGTATTAAATGCCATTCTTGAGTGATATTTACATTTATTGAAATCACGTGTGCTTGTGAAATACTATATGTTCATTTAAAATAACCAAGTGTTACAAACTCACGATTCAGCTATCATGGTGGAGACGGGTTTATTTCAAGTCTATGGACAGAAATATGTACGGACATTTGTCATAAACTCTTATCTCTCTTGATAGCTCAGTCGGTAGAGACATTTTAGGCATGGTTTCCAGCCGAACAGGTGGGAGTTCGAATCTCCACCCGGCCTGAAGCTGTTAGCATAAAATGAATTCCAAGTGGATATATATTCCCAAGATATATTTTGGTACTAAATGCCAGTCGTTGGTGATATATATATATATATATAATATATATATATATTACATCTAATGATGAACATTAAAGAATATATACAATTCCAAAACATTTTTTTTCTATATCATTCAGGGTGGAACAACTGTTGATATTGGGAGAATCGTAGGAATATCAGTTTTGATATAATGTATGTACATCTTTAACTGTTTTTCTCATAAGGAAACAAGGAGGCTAATAGGTTTGTTACTTTATAGTGTAAGTCATTGCCTTATAGATTCATTGCCTTATAGATTGCTGCATTGCAGGAAATATTTAAAGAAAAAAGAATATTTTCATGTGGAACATGAGAGACTTTTAAAGACTCGAGTGAATGTTTTGTCATTTTAAAGGAGTTTAGCCTTTACTCTCTATAAGAAGTGGTGACTATTAATAGCGCTTGAAAATAAATCAGGTTCATTGACTTTTCAGAGGTCATAGGATCAGTAATCAGAAACTGCTTGCCTTTTTAGTTATCTTTTAGAGTAGGGAAAAAATATTTTCTTTGATATAGCGGCTCAATGTTAGTTATTTTTCCGAGAGAAAGAGGAGAGAGAGAGAGAGGAGAGAGAGAGAGAGAGAGAGAGAGAGAGAGAGAAATAAAACAATATACAGGTAGAGACTATTATCAAAGTTTTCCAGAATCAGATGCCTATGAAAACACTCTCTCTCTCTCTCTCTCTCTCTCTCTCTCTCTCTCTCTCTCTCTGTCAAGCCAATCATTGGGTTTTCATACCAAATTCTTTTTCTTTCCTTTCAATCAACAACAAACAATTTTACATTCGGAAATTTTGTCCTAATTATATTTTTAGAATTCTGAATCAATTATTTTAAGGGGTGTAGAATTGAATAATTTGCCTTCTCACATATATAAATTTTATAATTCTTCACAGATATTGAGAGCCGAATAACTTTCTCAAAATACACTGAATAATTATTCATATATAAACATGCTTAATTATAATTCATATACATATAATATAGGCATATATAGATACATGTGTTTATTCATTTCTATATGCTTTAACAATATGAAATTCTTCAATAAAGCAGAATCTCACGGGAATTCACTGCCACAGCTACAAGAAAAATGTTTAGAGAGTACATTACTGATTCCCATTTCTTTAAAAGAAGAGAAATCTACATTTCTAGGAAACTCCGAAATAAGCTAATGGACCTTTTCCGAGAGGGTAGACAATTCTGCCTTCTCTAGAGAAGAAAGTGTTTGTAATTACATAATTTATCACGCAGCTCAGTTCAAAAAACTTTAGGAATTACATTCTTTATATTGAATTTGTCTAGAGTATTTTGTGTAAAGAGCATTCACAGGAATCTTCTTACAAATGATTTCAATATATTCCTGTTAGTCATTGATGATTCCAATTGGTATGCTATCAAAATATTTAATAGCTTTGTTACGTTTTCACATTTCCCTTTTCATTAAAACTAGAAAAAAATGAATGTGTTCATATCAGAAAAATTTTAAAATTCTCTCTCTCTCTCTCTCTCTCTCTCTCTCTCTCTCTCTCTCTCTCTCTCATATAAGTAATTATTTATCTTGTATAAAATCGCAAATCATATCTTTGCATTAAGAAATCAATAGCAACAGCTGTATATTTATAAGCATATATATATATATATATATATATGTATACAGTATATATATATATATTTATATATATATATATATATATATATGTATGTATATATATATGTATATATATATATATATATATGTATATATATATATATATATATATAATTTATATATATATATATATATATATATAATTATATATATTCATATACATATATATGTATGTATATATATAATTTATATATATATATACTATATATAATTATATATATTCATATATATATATATATATATATATATTGATATAAGTACATACGTAAATATATATAAATATATATATATATATATATATATATACATATATATATATATATATATATATATTGAGGTAGGGTCGTTGCTCCTGGCGAGCTTCAAAGATAAAATAAAAAGGAGGACGAATAGTCTGGACAACATCTTTCAATTTATTGGTGCCGACGTTTCAGGACTCATCCCATTATCAAGGCTAAAATAGACATATAAAACATTATAAGCAAAACTCAGTAAAACTCAGTCAAAATTAAACTCAGTCAAAATTAAAATTGAAATTATAAACACAGTTACAAGTAAATATGGAGATGAAAATATTAATTAAGAGAAAAGTATCTTAAAATTAAATATACAAAAATCAAAATTGTCTAAGGAGACCAACCTGTCTGGAACAGACTAGAGTACTGAGTGACTATCTGAAGGACAGTACTCAGGAGGAAAATTCTAAATTTGCCAGCTTAAGCGATGTGGAGGGGGACAGAGGATAATTGGCTGTTTAGTTTAGGAGCCTTTTCTTTAATCATTAACGATTCCAATACTAGTAGAGAGGAGTTATTTGGCGCTTGAGCTATGATTTCAAAGTTTTTATATGCAATGTTGGTCTTGCATTTACTTGCATGTTCTCTGATGGTTGAGAATTCTTTGGTTTTGAGCGCACATCCAGTTCTATGACTCACTCCCCGATGCGCATCTATGCGAACTTTCAGCAATCTTTTTGTGGAACCCACATAATTTCCGAGATTACATCTCGGACAAGTAAACATATAGACCACTGAAGAACACATTAGGTCGGGGAGAGAATCCTTAATTCTAAACATAGATCCCACTGTCAGGGGATTCTTAAAAATAAGTTTAAAATCCAGACTTGGAAAATTGTTTAAAATGACCTTTTTAATTTGTTTCCCATATTTTCCGTTATTAATAAAAGGCAAAGAAGCATAGAAAATCATTTTGGTACTGTAGGAACTTGAAGTTTTGGTTGGTAATGTTTGGTCAGAAATTTGTTAACTAATCTATAAAATATTTTAGTTGGAAAACAGTTATCCTTGAAATGCTGCTTCAAAAAGACTATTTCATTATGAAAGGATGTCCAGTCAGACGAAAGGTAAAATGCCCTGCAGATCAGGGTTGTTACGGCATTTAACTTAAAATTATAAAAGCAAAAGCTAAAAAAATTGGTGCCTAAACCAGTGAACGTCTTTTTTCTAAATACGCTTGTTTCTAGACGTGTCTGCCCTCTTGAGATGTTAATGTCAAGATATGGTAACTTGTTATTTTCTTCTTCCTCAATAGTGAACTTGATGTTTGGATGAACGTTATTGATAAAATCTAAAAATCTAGCAGCATGTTCCTTTTGCTTGAAAGTAGCTAACGTATCATCTACGTAGCGTTTATAAAATATAGGTCTAAATAGCAAAGGACATTGGTCTAAAAACTGCTCCTCAAGGTGACACATAAAAATATTGGCGAAGGTGGGCCCAAGAGGGCTACCCATAGCCATACCATCAAGTTGTTTAAACAACTTGCCATCAAAAATAAAATGAGTGTCAATCACTGCAAGTTCAAGTAATTTTTTAAAATCATACTTATTAAAACCGTGATATAAGTCGTTTGAAAAATAAAAAGTTTATTTAAAATTATTTCAATGGTTTCTTGCAAGGGCACGTTCGTAAAAAGTGATTCAACATCATAGCTAACCATATAATTACATTTGTTTTGAGTGGTGATTTCAGGTATCAGAGAGGCAGAATTGGGCAGCGTATATTCATTTGAGGTAAGTGGTTGTAAAAGAGGCACAAGAAATTTGGCAATATTAAAATTTGGTGAATTATAAGCAGCTAAAATAGGTCTGAGTGGAACATTTTCTTTATGAATCTTAGGTAAACCATACAATATACCATAAGAGGAACCTGAGGAAAATAGGTCTAATTATACCTGTTCATTAATGGTACTATTATCCTTTAGTCTTTTCAGTGTTCGGTTAATTTTGTCTTCCATTTTAAAAACCGGATTAAACTGAGGAAGACCCAAGCCAAAATGTACACAGTTTTAAATGACCCAACTAAATTTTCTGACTTGGGTCTTCCTCAGTTTAATCCGGTTTTTAAAATGGAAGACAAAATTAACCGAACACTGAAAAGACTAAAGGATAATAGTACCATTAATGAACAGGTATATTTAGACCTATTTTCCTCAGGTTCCTCTTATGGTATATTGTATGGTTTACCTAAGATTCATAAAGAAAATGTTCCACTCAGACCTATTTTAGCTGCTTATAATTCACCAATTTTAATATTGCCAAATTTCTTGTGCCTCTTTTACAACCACTTACCTCAAATGAATATACGCTGCCCAATTCTGCCTCTCTGATACCTGAAATCACCACTCAAAAACAAATGTAATTATAT
>NC_090747.1:48208529-48210212 GCF_036898095.1 Palaemon carinicauda | reverse complement strand
AGAATGTGCATAATTCAATAGCCTATCTAGTGATATACAATGTTGTAGAGGGCGAGCACGCCATCCATAAGACGTTTAAAGTTGCCTCAGCATTACAAACACCAAAACAGGAGTAAATGATGGTACGACTTCAGGAGTTCGAGCGTGGAAGAAATCCATTGCTTTGTGCAACTAGGAAGTCACGTTGGGCGACGTTTGGAAGGGGGTGTGTGATCTGTTTCTTTCTGCATATTCAGGCTCCTGTAGTCTATATGGAAACAGAGAGCCATCTTTCTTCAGGACGGTGTATACGACTGACAATCATGGGCTAGAGACCTTTTGGCAAAGCCCCATTTCTTCTATTTCCGCAAGCATTTGTTTAGCGGCTGCCAAAATGATCCGGTGACAGACGTCTGAAACTGGCGAATACTGGGGACCCCGTCGTCTTCATATGGTGATAAACACCTGTTTTTTCTGGGGATTATGGACGTTTGACGAGGTTCTGGACCGAAAACTTCCGGGTAGGGCGTGAGGAGTTGGGCATGAGCATACGCGGTGGTGCTGGGGTTGAGAGTTCGGTAGGAGGGGTTGGGTTGAGTAGTGTCAAGGGAGTAGGAATCTAGGTTGACTAACTGTCGGTAAGGTACATCAACCCGGAGAAGGAAGTGTGAGAGCAAATCAGCACCAATGATTGGCAATGTTACGCCAGAAACGGGAAACTTCCAATATATATTTGATGCGTTGTGGTCGAATCTCGTCAAATGTCGTGGGATAATTGGTTATGATCTGAGGACAATGTATTAGATTTTGGGAGTGCTTTGGTCAAAGATCTGTGTTTATGTTACGAAAAAGTCATAATCCAATTCTACTATATTGAGATATATCTTTATCCACCTTCAATAAATCTAGTGTGAAAATGTGAATAATTCAATTACATAACTTGTGATGTGGTGTAAGTAAGGGCATGCGCTTTACCGAGTGACCGTTCTATTTATAATAATAATAATAATAATAATAATAATAATAATAATAATAATAATAATAATTATTATTATTATTATTATTATTATTATTATTATTATTATTATTATTATTATTATTATTATTGATGATATATACAGTATATTATAAAACAATGAGAATAGCCTGGTTATGAAATACTTGTACTCTGTTTTCAAACATGTAAATATAGAAGATAGGGTTACTCAAATATATTAGTAAAATATTAAATGAAAGTATATTTCTTTACCAGACATTCTATTCAATAAGAGAGAGAGAGAGAGAGAGAGAGAGAGAGAGAGAGAGAGAGAGAGAGAGAGAGAGTGTGTTATATGTTAATTCAGCCTGGTGACTTACTTAGCTACTTGTTATATTATGATATGATTACAAATTGGTGTAACTCTGAATGAATTTACTATTTTTTTTTATTGAAAACCGATAAACTCATTTCCTGATTATGTACTGCTGTGGACAGGGAAACTATGCCCTGTCAAAGTTAAGTATACCCTACAGGGGATTTGTTTAAGAAAAGATCTCCTCCGTATGAAATAAATGATACAGAATTATGTACGCACTCGTGTGCGCCCAAGCACAAACAATATATATATATATAATATCTATATATATATATATATATATATATATATATATATATATATATATATATACTATACATATACTATATATATATATATATATATATAT
>NC_090747.1:48183529-48186029 GCF_036898095.1 Palaemon carinicauda | reverse complement strand
CATTATATTTCTACATGTTCTGTTGGTATAACAAATGCATCATTCATTTTGATGGGTGTATGTTTCTTCTTCTTACTCCAGTAGAGATTTAGTTATATATATATATATATATATATATATATATATATATATATATATATATATATATATATATATATATTTATATATTTATATACATATATATATATACATATGTATATATATATATATATATATATATATATATATATATATATATATATATATATATATACATATGTATATATATATATATATATATATATATATATATATATATATATATATATATATATATATATATATATATATTTACACATGTATGTATATATATATATATATATATATATATATATATATATATATATATATATATATATATATATATAAGGACCGGGGTAGGACAGGATTTTGCTATTCATGTAAGGGTTCTGAACAGTTTGCATTATCCTGGTAGTCTCTGCAGATTGGTGATGGTTAAAGGTTTTTAGTCTGATCGCTGACATCATACCAACCTAGTATGTGTGGCCCTGACTAGTAGAGCTTTACTAAACTCAAACAAAAGCATGACAAGAAAATCAATTCATTACCAGAAAGAAGCCTATGGACTGCAAACGTTAATCCAGAATGTGTGGTTACTTGTTAAATGAAATTCTAGATAAGAATGTGAAGTGTGCCTTAGGATACGGTTTAAATTTCTTGATGTCATGAAGTGTATTGAATAGGGTAGAAATTACGAATAGAGTGTATAATCTGGAAAAGTTCTGTGATATTTAGGTAGAAGAAGTAAATATGATAAAGGGCATTATATACAGCAATATATAAAAAAAAAATAGTTCCAAATCCCCCAAAAAGATTCGGAAACCAATTGCCGAATTCAAGCAGGATATTAATATTAATCTTCGAAAAGCTGATAAATCTGGAGCACTGTTAATCTCGAATAAAAATAATTATATAGAAAAAAATTGGAAAACCTCTTGATTGATGAAAGCAGATACATGGAATTAAGAAAAAATCTTATTGGGTCTGTGAATAATAATTACAAAAAAAAAAAAAAGTGAAAGAGTTACTAAAAGGGAATGAAGATCGGATAAAAAAGGTTCATACAATATCACCAATGTTGCCATATGATATTACTATTAAAACTCATAAGACAAATTATCCAGCTAGGCAAATAATCAGCTCCGTAAGTTCAACAGCTTATAAATTATCTAAGTACCTTTTGGATATCCACAACCCTTTAGTTTGCGCCATCTTAGATTCAAATGTAAAATAATAATTCAGAATTGATTATTGAATTGAAAAATGTACAGATTAACAGTACCTGTAGGCTTGTTAGTTTTTGATGTAGTCTCACTATTCACTAGAGTACCTATTGATGGCGTATTGGAATTTTTATCTGAAACCTTATGTAATAGGCAATTAAATTTATCCTTTTCCAAAAAAAACAACTAAATAGAATTAATTGAAATATGCATAAAAGATTGCAAATTTTAATTTAATGGGAAATCTTATACACAAAGTTTTGGTATGGCCATAGGAAACCCTTTATCCCTAAGCCTTAGTAATCTATATATATAATATTTCAAATGTAGAATCTTAAATAACATCATACCTATTATTATGAAATGGTTTCATTTTATTGACGATCTGATATGTCTGTTGCCAGGAAATAAAAATTTAGATAAATTCCTTCATAGACAATTTTACCCTACCTTTTTCGGACTGTCTTATACACAGCTGTAACAATAGATCTTTCTTCGAGGCCAAGTGGTTTAGTCACTGTCTATACAAGCTTGCCGACCAGGGTTCGATTCCCGGCCGGACACAAGCTCTTGTCTTTGTGTGACTTCGCCTGGGGGCTTCGATCCCGAGGTCGTTAAGAGAATCCAGACATTAATGTATCAAAAAATATATATGGCTTATTTGAATATGAAAAACACGTCTAAATGTACCATATATATATATATATATATATATATATATATATATATATATATATATATATATATATATATATATATATATATATATATATATATATATATATTTTATATATATGTATATATATACATTTTATATATATATATATATATATATATATATATATATATATATATATATTTATATATATATATATATATATATATATATATATATATATATATATATATAAGGCCTATATATATTTATATATATGGAATTAACCACTTACTATAGAACTAAATGTACCTGAGATAATTAACGCTAATGTTAAATAAATTTCTGGACCTAAGCTACCATTCATTGATGGGTACAATTATTTCATATGGTATGCATTAATACTTTGGCATTATATATTGTTATTTTAGATCTAAGTACTGATATATACGTAATTTTATGTTTATGATAATAGGGTTATATGTGCATAACTATACATAAATGTTATTTATGTGTACACACATGTATACGTAAGTCTATGTATGAGCTTGTACAAGTATAC
>NC_090747.1:48163529-48166029 GCF_036898095.1 Palaemon carinicauda | reverse complement strand
TCAGAAATATAATTTAGTTCAATCATTATGATAATAATAATATTGATAAAAAACAATAGTCATAATAATTATTCGGTGGATTTAAAATTATATTGATGAGCTTCATGTTGAATAATTTTGGAGACAGGTACTAATTAATTTTCCATTCGTAAGTTATAGCTGTGCTCTTATAAAGAACTTATGAATTTTTCTCTTATCTTCAATTTTGGTGAACGTCCGACTCATACCCGGCCTCTACTTGAAATCTACTTTAACAGATAAACCACATCTCAGCTATCCTTACACTTCATAAACAACTTTCCTGACAAAAACCTCCTTTTAAGAGGTTGCCGTATATTCATAAACCAGTGACTAAATATGAAGAAGGCTAAATCCTCTGGCAATAGACATCTCTCAAATATTGCTAAATAACGTCTTCAGCAAGTCATAAATATCTCGGATAATTATACCTCCATGTTTCCTTTTATGGTTCATGAAATAGTATGTGTCTAAGTCACTACAATTTATTGAATTTCCTTGTACAAAGGGTTGACATCGCGGTTATGAGTACTGTACCAACCGTTTGTCACATGATCGTACATAGTAATGACATTTCTCTTTTTTTTGTATATAGTGTCCTTTGTAGCTTCGCTCTCCCCTCGCACTGATAGGGACCTGAATAAACATGTCCGTTTTTCTCACCGTTACCTGTTAACAGAAACCGTTCTTGGCTGAACAGGAAACAGCCTGTTTTATGTTATGGCTGCTTTGCCCGTAATTGATGTATATAAAAACTGATGTTCTGTAATAAAAGTTACTCAGTTGCTTTCATCCTACCTTCTTAGTCACAGCCTCCCTTGGCCCGTCATATTGATGACCCTGGAGTGACACGCTCCTCCTGCCCCCACCCCAGCTCCCCTCACCGTTACTATGATGCCCTCAAAACATACGTTTGGCAGCAGTACTCACCGTCACCAGCCGTCCGTATAGCAAAGCGTTTTCAGCTCTCTCAACAACCGTTTGGGGACCAAAGGGCTATGGTAACCCTCAGGGAAGTGACCAGTATCACTCGCCTGCAACCTGCCACAGACGGCTCTCCTCATGTGGTGAACCTACTTCATTCCCTTTGGGTAAACCGTTTACCCGAACCAGTACGCGCTGCCATACTCTATGTCAATAGATTACCCATAAAGGAGTTTATGACCAAAGCCAGCGCCATTATGGACAACCAATTCAAGACCTTCAAGACATCCATGAACGCCTCCACTCCTGACGAGGAGGACACCTATTCAACGTCAACCGAAGCTGACATGAATGCCGTAGGACACACACGCCTATGAATGCCGTAGGACACAAATACCTATGAATGCCGTAGGAAATATATGCCTATGAATGCCGTAGGACACATACGCCTATGAATGCCGTAGGACACAAACGCCTATGAATGCCATAAGAAATTCACGCATATGAGTGCCGTAAGACACACACACCTACCCCGTGACGAGCCGGAGCGGCGACAAAGCAACCCATCATCCACTTTCACCCCAACCAACGACTTTTACAGCCACTCACTGCCGCCCATCGACCTCAGTTTTGGTACCACCACTCCAGATTCGTGGCTGCAGCGTAGAAATGTACAGTATGTCATTTTTAGGGGGGAGTCATGTACCAACCGTGTGTCACATGATCGTACATAGTAATAACATTTCTCTTAATTGCATATAGGCTCCTTTGTCTCTTCGCTCTCCCCTGGCACTGGTAGGGACCTGAATAAACATGTCTGTTTTTCTCACTGTTAACTGTTAACAGAAACCATTTTTAGTTGAACAGGAAACAGCCTGTTATATGTTATGGCGGTTTTGCCCATAATTCATGTATATAAAAACTGATGTTCTGTAATAAAGGTCACTCAGTTCAATTCTTCCTTCCTGCCTTCTTAGTCACAGCCTCTCTCGGTCCGTCACAGTACCTTAACTCATTTCTTTGGTTGATTTCCTAGACTCATTACTTAAGTCTCATAAAATCTCATTTTGATACAAGAAGAATTCAACGACTGTTAAAGCGTTTGGACTAACACAAAAGCTGCATGCCCAATAAAAGATCCAAACCCTATCAAACACCGAAAATAATATTTCTCAGAAAAAAATTCCACAAGTAACACTAACATAAGAAACGTTAAAAGGATGGAATGACAGTATTAAAGAAAGAAAAAATATACTTGATCTTAATGTGGTAATAAGTCAAGTTCCATTTTTTTTACATTGGTATTGAAAAATTTATTATAATTTAAACAAAATATAACAAAATATTCTTATAAGCCATTTAGTGTGACAGAAGAGTGTATTTTTTTTCTATACATTCCGTGGCTTACTTAATAAAGAATAAGCAACTATGAATAGTAGTAAAGATATAAATTCATTGTAATCATACATAAATTTTTCGTTAACTATGACCAAAGAATGTAACACAGGAATCTGGAAATAATTCAAATATTAAGAAATAATGGAAATACAGTTAACGA
>NC_090747.1:48138529-48158529 GCF_036898095.1 Palaemon carinicauda | reverse complement strand
ATCTCTTTTAGCTAGCAGGCTTGATGTGTCGGCAAAATCTAGCTATGCCGACGACTTGCTGGCTGAACTACAGTATATATTTATACAGGCAGTTAGCATATTTTCAGTATAGGACATACTGCAAGTACAAAGTTACTGTATATATTATGCTAGTAGTGTTTTCCAATATATTTTGAGTATCCTACCCAAGCATTTGTGGAATGCAATCTCATATTGAATAAATTTATTTTCTTCAAGATTCTGATTAGAAATCAGTCTTCAGATTACACTGCAATATTAACATTTTTAATGACTGAAGATTACACTCCTAACCTTTAACCCTGGATAGGTAGCGTGGTGTCGGATTTGGCCGAGACGCGGCGCAAAAACTCGTTTTTTCATTTCTGCGCATAGACGCCTTGCAGGCTCTGGCCTGTCTACCCAGGAGCCGTTAGTTGCTCACCAGCTTCATCGCAGGAAACATTCGCCACTTCTCTACTCCGACGCATTCGTCAGATATCGGCCTCTAAAGTTGGAATTGTTGCATATTAGCAACCACGTTACCGTAACAGGGGTATGTCACGCATACGCAAACATTTTGTATTTTATATTACTGTATTATTATTTAGTGAAATAATGTAATTGTGTCTATCGGAACATATCAGTGAATGGTGTAGGTACTTGTACCAATCGCCATTTTGTTTTGAAAGCAGCAAGAATGTGATTTTGAGGGTAATTTCTAATTTTCTATTTTTTCCTGTTTTCAGATTTTCAGCATGGCGAAGTAATATCTCAAGGAGGAGGAGTTTTTGGAGCTCCTTTTCGTCAGTAGTGATGAAGAAGAGCCTTTGACCCTTACCTTTGAAGAAGACACTATCCAAGACGACCTGGTGGACAATTAAACCTTGCTGCGTGAGGAAAACGAGGATCAACTTTTGGCTGCTGAAGTAGCGGAAACAGCGCATGAAGAGAGACATGATTTTGCTGTCTCGCACGCAGTTCGTCTTGTTTCCGTTGTTCCTGTGACTCCTGCAGAATCTCCTGTGCCTTCTTCAGCGTCTCCTGGGCCTTCTTCAGCGTATCCTGGGCCTTCTTCAGCGTATCCTGGGCCTTCTTCAGCATATCCTGGGCCTTCTTCAGCGTATCCTGCGGTTCCTGTGCCTCATCTTAGTCCCGTGGAGATGAGGAGTAGGAAAAGGAGGAGAGGACCTCTTTGCCCTGCAGAAGGTGTGGCATTGAAGAGATTGCCGGATAACTCTTACATGGCTAGGGACAACACGAAGTGGCACTCAGCGCCAAACCCAACAATGCCACCAATCTTGAAGATTGACCAGTTTGACAGTGCCGGTCCTACCAAGGCTGTCTTCGGGTGTAGGACTCCTGCTGAAGTGTTTGACAAATTTTTGACAAATATAATGCTTGCAAAAGTGGTCATCCACACCAATGACAAAATCCTAACACTACAGAACAAATACAAGCGGCAAAACGACCCCACCTTCAAGGATGTGACCCTCATGGAGTTACGTGCCTTCCTTGGGATCCTCATCATGACAGGGGCACGGAAGGACAATCATCTGACAGCGGAAGAGATGTTCTCTAAGTCTCTAGGATGTCCCTTCTACAGGAGCATCATGAGTGAGCGCCGCTTCGCCTTTATTCAGAGGGCCCTACGTTTTGACAGCATTGCCACGAGGGAGGAGCGTGTGACACATGACAAATTTGCTCCCATAAGGAATTTGTGGGACCAGGTCATTGCCAATTGCGTTGCCAACTATGAACCCAGTGGGCATCTCACTGTGGATGAGCAGCTCCTCGGCTTCAGGGGACGGTGCCGTTTCAGGATGTACATCCCGAATAAACCAGCAAAGTAAGTAAAAAGTTATATATATATATATATATATATATATATATATATATATATATATATATATATATATATATATATATATATATATATATATATATATAGATAGATATATATGCAATATTTTTAATTTTTTTGATATATATGCAATTTTTAAAAAAAATTTTATAGGTCTAGTTTTGTTTTCTTTGTATTTATTGTTTCTTTTATTTTGTTTTCTTTATATTTATTGTTTCTTTTATTTTGTTTTCTTTATATTTATTGTTTCATTTATTTTGTTTTCTTTTCTCTTAGGTATGGAATCAAGTTAGTTATGGCATGTGATGCAGACACGTTCTAAATGTGCAATGCCATTCCCTACCTGGGCAAGGGAACTACCAATACAAGTACGCCCCTGGGAGAATACTTCACGTTGGAGCTAACCCGACCCTTCAGGATGGCTGGGCGTATTGTTACGACGGACAACTGGTTTACTTCCCTGCCACTAGCCAAGGCTCTCCGTGAACGTGGGATGCATTTAGTTGGTACTATTCGTCCAAAACCGTACCTGCCTTCTGTGTTGCTGTCAACGCCCGTGGAATTAGGCGAATCTGTTGCCACGTATAATTACAAGGACAAGGTCACCGTTTTGTGCCAACGTGTCAAGCCGACGAAAAGGATCCAGATTCTTTCCACAGTTCATCACAATACCACAGTTATTGAGGATCATAAAAGTCACATGCACATGTTTTATAATGCCACAAAGGGAGGAGTTGACACGTTCGATCAGATATGTTCTGCCCTGACCTGCAGCAGGAAGACCCGGAGGTGGTCCGTATGTGTCTTCTATGGGATTATCAATCTTGTTGTGAATAATTCCTTTTTTATCCACCAACATTTGCCTGACAACACCTTGTATAACAGGAGGCAATTCTCTGCGGAATTGGCCATGGAACTCGCCCGTGATGCAGCACTTTCAAGACTCGCAAACAAGAGGTACCTCCCAAGGGACTTGACTTACCTCATTTGCTCTGTTTTTGCGGTACAAGAGCCCGAAGACGAGAGTCCAGACACTCCAAAACGAAGTGAGAAGCGCAACAGATGCCCTCTCTGCCCTTCTTCTTCTAATGTCAGGACCAAGCTTTTGTGTGGCAAGTGCCATAAGCCTGTTTGTAACTCCCATGTCAACTACACCTGCGACCAGTGCCAACTCAAGTAGTAAGTTTCACGAATTATTTTTCTTACCCGTTTATACTTACTAAAAACAATTTTTAACCTTTTTGCTGTCATCTAGGGTCATTATAGATTATTTATTTACCATTTTATTGCATATACATCAATTATTAGTACTCTTTCTAGATATGCCTTTCTTTTACGTCAATGGCGCACGGTACGTGTTACATTTGAACTAACCTTTTGCCCAGTTTATATTAACTATATATAATTCCTAAGGTTTTACCATCATCTGGGATCATTGTAGATGACTTTTGGAAAAATTCATCCAAATATAATAAGTATTACCACTATAAATATAGCATTCCTTTCACACAAATATTTTGTAGCGATTTTGTGTATACAAAAATTAACCGCTTATTCTTTTCTTTACAGATCTGGCAGTTTTGCTGATATCGGCGATTTTTTACGTCAAGTTGTGCACACAGGACTCTAGTTACAGCACCCAAGTGGTTTTTTGTTCATTGTTTTATTTCAAAGTGTCCAGTGCAAGTTATTTAGGAAAAATTGTATTTTTATACTTATTTTCGTATTTATGTAAGTACAGTGTTATTTTATATTCAAAGTTTTTTTTTCTCCTACACCAGTAGAAAGTAGACTCTTTAAACTAGTAAACTATAGAAAAAGAAAAAAATTGTAAATTGGAATCCTCCCGTTAACCCCCCGAAAGGGAGTGTAACACATATGACACCACTCTACTTGTTACGGGCGGGTTTGGCCACGCTACCTGTCCAGGGCTAACGGGCAGAGCCCTAATCTTTGAGTCTCCATGACCAGGAAGCTCTATGATTTAATATTGTAAGGGAGGTCACAGGAAATAGGATGGGTGGGATACACGAATATTATGTCTTTAATTTTCCCCAGTCCAGTTGGCATCATGCCAGCTGGACCGTGCAGTCATATGCTTGCCATAAGGGCAGCACATTGGCTGGATCACACTATATATAATTATACAGTAGCCAGTAATTTACAATATAGTGCACACTGCAAATAGAAAACTACAATACGATTATACAGTAGTTATTTCTAACATATATTCGGTACCCTTGTTCGAGCTTGTTCTGGTGTCGCTTTTATTTTGAAGGAATAGTGTTTCTTCATTAAGCTGATTAAGAAATCAGTCATCCTCACCCTAGAGTGTTTAGTATATAACAGACAGTGATTAATACACTTTTCCACTCCTCGGGGTGAGAGACCCCCCCCCCCTTTTTAGTTGGAGTTCCTTTGATAAGGTAATCTCCTCACATTTAATATTGAGGGGAGGCCACAGTGTTTGTTAGCTCAGGATACACGAGTATGTGTCTTCTACTATCCCTTTATAGCTTGCTATCCTGAGCTATTCTGTTAACCCTGGAATGGTACGGTGGGTCGTCCGCGACCCCGAGCGTAAAAAAAAAGAGGTTTTTCTCACGTGACTCACCCCTGTGACTGAATTTGTGGGTGATCGACCTGCAGTAGGTGTCTCCCCTACACGCTCTAGTAGTGTCCAGATGTGCATTGCTGTAGCTGTACTCCTTCCCCGATTTCTGAGACGCGTCAGGGTCGAGCGCGACCGAGTTTACCCTTCTAAGGTAATTTGCATAATTATCAAAGTTATTACGTATTATGAAACTGTCGTAGAATGGTGCAACTTGTATAGGTTATCAGTTGTGGAAAGTCTTGGTGGATTGTTTGGCTACCATGTGCATGATTTTTTTTTTAGTTAAAATGTCGTTCATCACCACGAGGACCATTTTACCGCGATTGCCCCTTTTTCAATTTTTTGTCAAGTCATTTTTCCGTAAGATATTGCCAAATAGTGTCGTAAAAGTTTCGCTTTTTTAGTGTTGGAAAGTGTGTCTAGATGATCTGGCTACCCATGCATGACTTTGTTTTTGTCAGATACGACGTAGTTATTGGTATATTGGGTATTTAACTGCGGTTGGCAATTTCTGTTTTTTTTTCAATATTCGTAAAAAATTACTACGTAGTAAGGAATTGCCGTATATTATTGATTTTTTTTCATGTTTATGTGTTAGAAAGTGTGCCTTGATGGTTGGGCTAACACGTGCATGTCTTTTTTTTTATCTGAGATGCCGTATATTAGAATGTTGGGCATTTTACCGCGAGTGCCCCTTTTTCATTTTGTAAAATTTTTTTGCCAAGTCATTTTTACGTAAGATATTGCCAAATAGTGCCGTAAAACTTTTGCTTTTTTAGAGGTGGAAAGTGTGTCTAGATGATCTGGCTACCCATGCGTGACTTTGTTTTTGTCAGATACGACGTAGTAATTGGTATATTGGGTATTTAACTGCGGTTGCCAATTTCTGTTTTTTTTTTCAATATTTGTAAAAATTTACTACATAGTAAGGAATTGCCGTATATTATTGATTTTTTTTCATGTTTATGTGTTAGAAAGTGTGCCTTGATGGTTGGGCTAACACGTGCATGTCTTTTTTTTTATCTGAGATGCCTTATATTAGAATGTTGGGCATTTTTCCGCGAGTGCCCCTTTTTATTTGTTTTGCATTTTTTTGCTTAGTCATGTTACCGTAAGGAATTGGCAAGTAGTGTCGCAAAACTTATATTTTTATAGTGTTGGAAAGTGTTTCTAGATGATCTGGCTACCCATGCCTATTTTTTTTTAGCCAGATATAGTGTATATATAGGTATGTGTTCGATTTTCCTGTGATTGCAATTTTTTCGTTTTTTCCCATTTCTTTCAAAATTACTACGTACTAAGGAACTATCACAGAGTAATGATTCATTTAGATGTTTATTTGTTGGAAAATGTGCCTTGATGGTTTGCCTAGCACGTGGCTGAAATTTTTTTTTTCTGAAATGCGTATAATAAAATGTTGGCCATTTTTCCGCGAGTGCCCCTTTTTATTTGTTTTTCATTTTTTACTTAGTCATGTTACCGTAAGGAATGGGCAAGAAGTGTCGCAAAACTTGTATTTTTATAGTGTTGGAAAGTGTTTCTAGATGATCTGGCTACCCATGCGTATCTTTTTTTTTAGCCAGATATGGCGTATATATAGGTATGTGTTCGATTTTCCTGCGATTGCCATTTTTTCGTTTTTTCCCATTTCTTTCAAAATTACTACGTACTAAGGAACTATCACAGAGTAATGATTCATTTATATGTTTATTTGTCGGAAAATGTGCCTTGATGGTTTGCCTAGCACGTGGCTGAAATTTTTTTTTTCTGAAATGCCGTATATTAGAATGGCCATTTTTCCGCGAGTGCCCCTTTTATTTGTTTTGCATTTTTTTGCTTAGTCATGTTACCGTAAGGAATTGGCAAGTAGTGTCGCAAAACTTATAATTTTATAGTGTTGGAAAGTGTTTCTAGATGATCTGGCTACCCATACCTATCTTTTTTTTTAGCCAGATATGGCGTATATATAGGTATGTGTTCGATTTTCCTGCGATTGCCAGTTTTTCGTTTTTTCCCATTTCTTTCAAAATTATTACGTGCTAAGGAACTATCACAGAGTAATGATTCCTCTAGATGTTTATTTGTCGGAAAATTTTGTTTACTTCTTTTTTGATTGAATATCATCAAATTTTTTTAGCTAAAATATTATATTGTTTTACATTTTTTTTTTCGATTTTATTTCCCTTCAAAAATTTTTTTTTTTTTGGATCAGAATTTTAATTTTATAGTCGTAAAATAATCGACAATTATCCAGCAACCCACCATACAATTTTTATGCATATCCAAGAATAATTAGATTAGTAAATAACACCTTGAAATTGACATACCCTTCCTACATTTCAAGTGGCAGATTAGGGAGTCTGAGTCAGTGTGGTTGGCGGCCATTTTGTGGACATATCCGAAGCGTAAGTTGCCCTATCTATATATATTCTTGTTCCCTATAGAATTCATGATATTTTGGTATATTTTTACCTGCATAAATATCATATTATATATTAAATATATGTATTTTTTTACGAAATTTCTAAGTACTCAAAAAATTACCTTTAGATATGGCCCCTGATATAAATGTAATTTACAAAATAATGAAGATTTTTTTACTTATTTCTATTTTAGGATAACATATGTTTATTCCCTAAAAAAATTAGCCACATCCTATTTCATTTGGGTACCCAAAGAAATTCATGAAATTTGGACAAATTTTTTTGGCCAAAAAAAGTTACCCTTTTTTTCTCATTTCAGATCTTCACCTCCATGGGTTTGACTTCATCCAAAATACATCAAGATGTGTCCTAAACATTCAAGAATCAATTCCTAAAAGGATTTGTGTATATATGTATAAACTTTTTTTTATGAATTTTTATGTAAGGTCCTTTTTTTTCTACTTAATTTTTTAAAATATTTATAATAAATAACTTTTCTGCAGATGAGTAGTATTTATCTTTACAGTTGTTTTAAACATTCTTTGAAGTTTTTTTTTGGCAAAAGAAAAAAGGAGGTTACTGCAAAAACTGATTTTTCAAGAATTTTTTTTTGCGTCGGGGTCGTTCGCGTCCGAGTATACCCTTAAAGGGGTGTCCGAGGAGCGTACCTATCCAGGGTTAAGATACAACTTTTTGATGTATTGGTTATTAGTGAGAAAATCAATCGTATACTCACTCTCTTTTCCTTTCTTTTACAGGAGAAACATCACATGTCATGTGTTGCAGTCTTCTGCAAAACTAAGAGTAAGGGTTTCTACGGACATAATGCATGCAGGTTTCATGGCCCCTGCAATATTATTTCCGAACCCCTGCATTATTGAAATCCATAGGCTTGCAAAATATGTTGGACCTTATTGTCCAAGGATTTCAAGAATCCCAAGTCGGTAGAGACTAGGGTTGCAGCTCGTTTCAAGCTACGCAACTGGGTGTGAGGCTTTCCCAAAATCTCTCCGGGACCTTACCTGCCTAATGACAAGTTGCGTAGGATACTATTTCCAACATCAAGTAAGGAAATAGTGGTACCCCAGACACGAGGTACATCTCCCGACGGCCAGATAACCTTTCGGAAGGAGCGCAGAAAGTGCCCACGGGAAGAAGGGGAGAATGTCGGATTGGAATTGTCTCCGTCTATTCCGGCTCTAGAGCCAGCGACATCGATATCTCCGCCTTCTATCCCTCTGTTAGATGGAATGGACCGGTTATGGGCCCAAGTGAGGAATCTAATAGAAAACTTGTGCAAACAGGGCAAAAAGTAGGAGGCGAAATGCAAGGTAGAGCCTTGTAAAGCTCCCTTTTTCGCTCCTCAGGGGTCATACAAACAACCCATAGATCAAGATCTTCCGATATGCTCCAAAACCAATCCCTGGAGGTTTGCGGAGCTGATGCCGATTTTAAACGGCAAACTCTACATCTCAGAGAAGATGGGTGCTGTTCCATTGGACAAAATCCAGTTTTGGCCAAGCTTTGACGCTTTTCCTAACTGTTTTGTTAGATTGAAGGATGAACCAAGGTTAAGAAAAAGGAATGGAATCAAAGGAGGTTATGATTCTCGACCATAATAAAGCACAGGCTATCCTATCAAGTAGCATAGAGAAGGCGGGTTACTCGGTGTCGAAGGTATTCACACCAGGTAACAGGCACTCTTCCTTTCTTGCTCCTGCTTCAATTTCATTCCCCTTAACGTTGAAATCATTTAACCCTGTAAAGGTACGGTGGGTCGTCCGCGACCCCGAGCGTCAAATAAAAAGAGGTTTTTCTCACGTGACTCACCCCCATGACTGAATTTGTGGGTGATCGACCTGCAGTAGGTGTCTCCCCTACACGCTCTAGTAGTGTCCAGATGTGCATTGCTGTAGCTGTACTCCTTCCCCGATTTCTGAGACACGTCGGGGTCGAGCGCGACCGAGTTTACCCTTCTAAGGTAATTTGCCTAATTATCAAAGTTATTACGTATTATGAAATTGTCGTAAAATGGTGCAACTTGTATAGGTTATCAGTTGTGGAAAGTCTTGGTGGATTGTTTGGCTACCATGTGCATGATTTTTTTTTTAGTTAAAATGTCGTTCATTACCACGAGGACCATTTTACCGCCTGCCCCGTTTTCATTTTTTTGCCAAGTCATTTTTCCGTAAGATATTGCCAAATAGTGTCATAAAACTTTTGCTTTTTTAGTGTTGGAAAGTGTGTCTAGATGATCTGGCTACCCATGCGTGACTTTGTTTTTGTCAGATACGATGTAGTTATTGGTATATTGGGTATTTAACTGCGGTTGCCAATTTCTGTTTTTTTTTCAATATTTGTAAAAATTTACTACGTAGTAAGGAATTGCCGTATATTATTGATTTTTTTATCATGTTTATGTGTTAGAAAGTGTGCCATGATAGTTGGGCTAACACGTGCATGTCTTTTTTTTTATCTGAGATGCCGTATATTAGAATGTTGGGCCTTTTACCGCGAGTGCCCCTTTTTCATTTTTTTAAATTTTTTTGCCAAGTCATTTTTCCGTAAGATATTGCCAAATAGTGTCGTAAAAGTTTTGCTTTTTTAGTGTTGGAAAGTGTGTCTAGATGATCTGGCTACCCATGCGTGACTTTGTTTTTGTCAGATACGACGTAGTTATTGGTATATTGGGTATTTAACTGCGGTTGCCAATTTCTGTTTTTTTTTCAATATTCGTAAAAAATTACTACGTAGTAAGGAATTGCCGTATATTATTGATTTTTTTTCATGTTTATGTGTTAGAAAGTGTGCCTTGATGGTTGGGCTAACACGTGCATGTCTTTTTTTTTATCTGAGATACCTTATATTAGAATGTTGGGCATTTTTCCGCGAGTGCCCCTTTTTATTTGTTTTGCATTTTTTTGCTTAGTCATGTTACCTTAAGGAATTGGCAAGTAGTGTCGCAAAACTTATATTTTTATAGTGTTGGAAAGTGTTTCTAGATGATCTGGCTACCCATGCCTATTTTTTTTTAGCCAGATATAGCGTATATATAGGTATGTGTTCGATTTTCCTGTGATTGCCATTTTTTCGTTTTTTCCCATTTCTTTCAAAATTACTACGTACTAAGGAACTATCACAGAGTAATGATTCATTTAGATGTTTATTTGTTGGAAAATGTGCCTTGATGGTTTGCCTAGCACGTGGCTGAAATTTTTTTTTTCTGAAATGCGTATAATAAAATGTTGGCCATTTTTCCGCGAGTGCCCCTTTTTATTTGTTTTTCATTTTTTTACTTAGTCATGTTACCGTAAGGAATGGGCAAGAAGTGTCGCAAAACTTGTATTTTTATAGTGTTGGAAAGTGTTTCTAGATGATCTGGCTACCCATGCCTATCTTTTTTTTTAGCCAGATATGGCGTATATATAGGTTTGTGTTCGATTTTCCTGCGATTGCAATTTTTTCGTTTTTTTCCCATTTCTTTCAAAATTACTACGTACTAAGGAACTATCACAGAGTAATGATTCATTTATATGTTTATTTGTCGGAAAATGTGCCTTGATGGTTTGCCTAGCACGTGGCTGAAATTTTTTTTTTCTGAAATGCCGTATATTAGAATGGCCATTTTTCCGCGAGTGCCCCTTTTTATTTGTTTTGCATTTTTTTGCTTAGTCATGTTACCGTAAGGAATTGGCAAGTAGTGTCGCAAAACTTATAATTTTATAGTGTTGGAAAGTGTTTCTAGATGATCTGGCTACCCATGCCTATCTTTTTTTTTAGCCAGATATGGCGTATATATAGGTATGTGTTCGATTTTCCTGCGATTGCCACTTTTTCGTTTTTTCCCATTTCTTTCAAAATTACTACGTGCTTAGGAACTATCACAGAGTAATGATTCCTCTAGATGTTTATTTGTCGGAAAATTTTGTTTACTTCTTTTTTGATTGAATATCATCAAATTTTTTTAGCTAAAATATTATATTGTTTTACATTTTTTTTTTTCGATTTTATTTCCCTTCAAAAATTTTTTTTTTGGGTCAGAATTTTAATTTTATAGTCGTAAAATAATCGACAATTATCCAGCAACCCACCATACAATTTTTATGCATATCCAAGAATAATTAGATTAGTAAATAACACCTTGAAATTGACATACCCTTCCTACATTTCAAGTGGCAGATTAGGGAGTCTGAGTCAGTGTGGTTGGCGGCCATTTTGTGGACATATCCGAAGCGTAAGTTGCCCTATCTATATATATTCTTGTTCCCTATAGAATTCGTGATATTTTGGTATATTTTTACCTGCATAAATATCATATTATATATTAAATATATGTATTTTTTTACGAAATTTCTAAGTACTCAAAAAATTACCTTTTGATATGGCCCCTGATATAAATGTAATTTACAAAATAATGAAGATTTTTTTACATATTTCTATTTTAGGATAACATATGTTTATTCCCTAAAAAAATTAGCCACTTCCTATTTCATTTGGGTACCCAAAAAAATTCATGAAATTTGGACAAATTTTTTTGGCCAAAAAAAGTTACCCTTTTTTTCTCATTTCAGATCTTCACCTCCATGGGTCTGACTTCATCCAAAATACATCAAGATGTGTCCTAAACATTCAAGAATCAATTCCTAAAAGGATTTGTGTATATATGTATAAACTTTTTTTTTATGAATTTTTATGTAAGGTCTTTTTTTTCTACTTAATTTTTTAAAATATTTATAATAAATAACTTTTCTGCAGATGAGTAGTATTTATCTTTACATTTGTTTTAAGCATTCTTTGAAATTTTTTTTGGCAAAAGAAAAAAGGAGGTTACTGCAAAAACTGATTTTTCAAGAATTTTTTTTTGCGTCGGGGTCGTTCGCGTCCGAGTATACCCTTAAAGGGGTGTCCGAGGAGCGTACCTATCCAGGGTTAAGATACAACTTTTTGATGTATTGGTTATTAGTGAGAAAATCAATCGTATACTCACTCTCTTTTCCTTTCTTTTACAGGAGGAACATCACATGTCATGTATTGCAGTCTTCTGCAAAACGAAGAGTAAGGGTTTCTACGGACATAATGCATGCAGGTTTCATGGCCCCTGCAATATTATTTCCGAACCCCTGCATTATTGAAATCCATAGGCTTGCAAAATATGTTGGACCTTATTGTCCAAGGATTTCAAGAATTCCAAGTCGGTAGAGACTAGGGTTGCAGCTCGTTTCAAGCTACGCAACTGGGTGTGAGGCTTTCCCAAAATCTCTCCGGGACCTTACCTGCCTAATGACAAGTTGCGTAGGATACTATTTCCAACATCAAGTAAGGAAATAGTGGTACCCCAGACACGAGGTACATCTCCCGACGGCCAGATAACCTTTCGGAAGGAGCGCAGAAAGTGCCCACGGGAAGAAGGGGAGAATGTCGGATTGGAATTGTCTCCGTCTATTCCGGCTCTAGAGCCAGCGACATCGATATCTCCGCCTTCTATCCCTCTGTTAGATGGAATGGACCGGTTATGGGCCCAAGTGAGGAATCTAATAGAAAACTTGTGCAAACAGGGCAAAAAGTAGGAGGCGAAATGCAAGGTAGAGCCTTGTAAAGCTCCCTTTTTCGCTCCTCAGGGGTCATACAAACAACCCATAGATCAAGATCTTCCGATATGCTCCAAAACCAATCCCTGGAGGTTTGCGGAGCTGATGCCGATTTTAAACAGCAAACTCTACATCTCAGAGAAGATGGGTGCTGTTCCATTGGACAAAATCCAGTTTTGGCCAAGCTTTGACGCTTTTCCTAACTGTTTTGTTAGATTGAAGGATGAACCAAGGTTAAGAAAAAGGAATGGAATCAAAGGAGGTTATGATTCTCGACCATAATAAAGCACAGGCTATCCTATCAAGTAGAGTAGAGAAGGCGGGTTACTCGGTGTCGAAGGTATTCACACCAGGTAACAGGCACTCTTCCTTTCTTGCTCCTGCTTCAATTTCATTCCCCTTAACGTTGAAATCATTTAACCCTGTAAAGGTACGGTGGGTCGTCCGCGACCCCGAGCGTCAAATAAAAAGAGGTTTTTCTCACGTGACTCACCCCCATGACTGAATTTGTGGGTGATCGACCTGCAGTAGGTGTCTCCCCTACACGCTCTAGTAGTGTCCAGATGTGCATTGCTGTAGCTGTACTCCTTCCCCGATTTCTGAGACACGTCGGGGTCGAGCGCGACCGAGTTTACCCTTCTAAGGTAATTTGCCTAATTATCAAAGTTATTACGTATTATGAAATTGTCGTAAAATGGTGCAACTTGTATAGGTTATCAGTTGTGGAAAGTCTTGGTGGATTGTTTGGCTACCATGTGCATGATTTTTTTTTTAGTTAAAATGTCGTTCATTACCACGAGGACCATTTTACCGCCTGCCCCGTTTTCATTTTTTTGCCAAGTCATTTTTCCGTAAGATATTGCCAAATAGTGTCATAAAACTTTTGCTTTTTTAGTGTTGGAAAGTGTGTCTAGATGATCTGGCTACCCATGCGTGACTTTGTTTTTGTCAGATACGATGTAGTTATTGGTATATTGGGTATTTAACTGCGGTTGCCAATTTCTGTTTTTTTTCAATATTTGTAAAAATTTACTACGTAGTAAGGAATTGCCGTATATTATTGATTTTTTTATCATGTTTATGTGTTAGAAAGTGTGCCATGATAGTTGGGCTAACACGTGCATGTCTTTTTTTTTATCTGAGATGCCGTATATTAGAATGTTGGGCCTTTTACCGCGAGTGCCCCTTTTTCATTCTTTTTTCATTTTTTTGCCAAGTCATTTTTCCGTAAGATATTGCCAAATAGTGTCGTAAAAGTTTTGCTTTTTTAGTGTTGGAAAGTGTGTCTAGATGATCCGGCTACCCATGCGTGACTTTATTCTTGTCAGATACGACGTAGTTATTGGTATATTGGGTATTTAACTGCGGTTGCCAATTTCTGTTTCTTTCACTATTTGTAAAAATTTACTACGTAGTAAGGAATTGCCGTATATTATTGATTTTTTTTTCATGTTTATGTGTTAGAAAGTGTGCCTTGATGGTTGGGCTAACACGTGCATGTCTTTTTTTTTATCTGAGATGCCGTATATTAGAATGTTGGGCATTTTTCCGCGAGTGCCCCTTTTTATTTGTTTTGCATTTTTTTGCTTAGTCATGTTACCGTAAGGAATTGGCAAGTAGTGTCACAAAACTTATATTTCTATAGTGTTGGAAAGTGTTTCTAGATGATCTGGCTACCCATGCCTATTTTTTTTTAGCCAGATATGGCGTATATGTAGGTATGTGTTCGATTTTCCTGTGATTGCCATTTTTTCGTTTTTTCCCATTTCTTTCAAAATTACTACATACTAAGGAACTATCACAGAGTAATGATTCATTTATATGTTTATTTGTCGGAAAATGTGCCTTGATGGTTTGCCTAGCACGTGGCTGAAAGTTTTTTTTTCTGAAATGCCGTATATTAGAATGGCCATTTTTCCGCGAGTGCCCCATTTTATTTGTTTTGCATTTTTTTGCTTAGTCATGTTACCGTAAGGAATTGGCAAGTAGTGTCGCAAAACTTATAATTTTATAGTGTTGGAAAGTGTTTCTAGATGATCTGGCTACCCATGCCTATCTTTTTTTTTAGCCAGATATGGCGTATATATAGGTATGTGTTCGATTTTCCTGTGATTGCCATTTTTTCGTTTTTTCCCATTTCTTTCAAAATTACTACGTACTAAAGAACTATCACAGAGTAATGATTCATTTAGATGTTTATTTGTCGGAAAATTTGCCTCGATGGTTTGCCTAGCACGTGGCTGATTATTTTTTTTTCTGAAATGCCGTATATTAGAATGTTAGCCATTTTTCCGCGAGTGCCCCTTTTAATTTGTTTTGCATTTTTTTGCTTAGTCATATTACCGTAAGGAATTGGCAAGTAGTGTCGCAAAACTTATATTTTTATAGTGTTGGAAAGTGTTTCTAGATGATCTGGCTACCCATGCCTATCTTTTTTTTAGCCAGATATGGCGTATATATAGGTATGTGTTCGATTTTCCGGTGATTGCCATTTTCTCGTTTTTTCCCATTTCTTTCAAAGTTACTACGTACTAAGGAACTATCACAGAGTAATGATTCATTTAGATGTTTATTTGTCGGAAAATGTGCCTTGATGGTTTGCCTAGTACGTGGCTGAATTTTTTTTTTCTGAAATGCCGTATATTTGAATGTTCGCCATTTTACCGCGAGTGCCCCTTTTTATTTGTTTTGCATTTTTTTTGCTTAGTCATGTTACCGTAAGGAATTGGCAAGTAGTGTCGCAAAACTTATATTTTTATAATGTTGGAAAGTGTTTCTAGATGATCTGGCTACCCATGCCTATCTTTATTTTTAGCCAGATATGGCGTATATATAGGTATGTGTTCGATTTTCCTGCGATTGCCACTTTTTCGTTTTTTCCCATTTCTTTCAAAATTACTACGTATTTAAGGAACTATCACAGAGTAATGATTCCTCTAGATGTTTATTTGTCGGAAAATTTTGTTTACTTCTTTTTTGATTGAATATCATCAATTTTTTTTTGCTAAAATATTATATTGTTTTACATTTTTTTTTCGATTTTATTTCCCTTCAAAAAAATTTTTTTGGGTCAGAATTCTAATTTCATAGTCGTAAAATAATCGACAATTATCCAGCAACCCACCATACAATTTTTATGCATATCCAAGAATAATTAGATTAGCAAATAACACCTTGAAATTGACATACCCTTCCTACATTTCAAGTGGCAGATTAGGGAGTCTGAGTCAGTGTGGTTGGCGGCCATTTTGTGGACATATCCGAAGCGTAAGTTGCCCTATCTATATATATTCTTGTTCCCTATAGAATTTGTGATATTTTGGTATCTTTTTGCCTGCATAAATATCATATTATATATTAAATATATGTATTATTATACGAAATTTCTAAGTACTCAAAAAATGACCTTTAGATATGGCCCCTGATATAAATGTAATTTACAAAATAATGAAGATTTGTTTACATATTTCTATTTTAGGATAACATATGTTTATTCCCTAAGAAAAATTTGCCCCTTCCTATTTCATTTGGGTACCCCAAAAAAATTCATGAA
The DNA here is from genome assembly GCF_036898095.1 of Palaemon carinicauda. Taxonomy (NCBI): domain Eukaryota; kingdom Metazoa; phylum Arthropoda; class Malacostraca; order Decapoda; family Palaemonidae; genus Palaemon; species Palaemon carinicauda. The sequence goes on along the minus strand of NC_090747.1, from coordinate 48,142,490 downwards.
ATTTGGACAAATTTGTTTGGCCAAAAAAAGTTACCCTTTTTTTTCTCATTTCAGATCTTCACCTCCATGGGTCTGACTTCATCCAAAATACACCAAGATTTGTCCTAAACATTTAAGAATCAATTCCTAAAAGGATTTGTGTATATATGTGTAAACGTTTTTTTTATTAATTTTTATGTAAGGTCTTTTTTTTCTACTTAATTTTTTAAAATATACATAATAAATAGTTTTTCTGCAGATGAGTAGTATTTATATTTACAGTTGTTTTAAGCATTCATTGAAGTTATTTTTGGCAAAAGAAAAAAGGAGGTTACTGCAAAAACTGATTTTTCAAGAATTTTTTTTGGCGTCGGGGTCGAGCGCGTCCGAGTATACCCTTAAAGGGGTGTCCGAGGAGCGTACCTCTCCAGGGTTAAGTATATCACCGAGGCAGTGGAGGCAGGTAAACCGTGTCCTACACTATAGGATTGCGAGCCTCGATCACTAACCTTTCCCAGACTGGAGAAGAACTGGAAAAAAAGCTCATTTCTCCTTTTCAGTAGGAAGACTTAAGACAGATGTCGCCAGTCGACAATTTAAAGAAAATCGCGCTAAATTATCCGAGTTTCTCTTACATGATGAACAAGAGACAAAGGAGAGACTTGCAGCCTCCCTATTTCTACAAAACTACATACAGTTCAGTTCAGCTCATCAAAATACCCCAGACTTGCTAAAGGTCTTAGCTAAAATACATATGGCTACCTTGGTAAAAGACCTTTATGCCTTTATAAGGGCTAGAAGAACATGTAGGGAGTTTGTGTTTGCTAACACAACAGCAAAACACGAAACGAGGAAGCTAATATCTTCCAGCATCTGGGGTAAAGACCTCTTTTCAGACGAGGTAGTAAGGAAAGTGATTAAGAACGCCCCAACGGAGAAAGTAGGACTTTTCCAAATGTGGAGCATCCTTTCAAAAAGAGAGTCTTCCACGGTTGTGGGTTTCCAACCTAAGAGGAAGACGCAAAGGTCTGGAAATTCATTTCGAGCTATTCAACAACACCCCACAGTTGTAGTGACTGCGCTGCCACAGGCAGGTGGTCGAAAATATAACCCTACTGATCACTCGAAGCATAGAAATGTTTCTAGTAAGAGGGAGATTCCTTTAGGATCGCTGGACCTTCGATCCTTGGGTCCATGGCCTAATCAAGATGGGACTAAGATGGAAGGTGATGTCTCTACCACCATTTCCTTAACTCCTTCTATAATCCAAAACCCTCCTGGAGGAGTTTACCTGAGAGCTCTAGAGCATAAAAGTGGTAAGGAAACTATAGTCCACCAAATTCCAGGGAAGGCCGTTGTGTGTCTACGGAAAGGACTCAAGAAATTTCAGTCATTCTGGACCTGTCACCACTCAACAAATCCAAATAAAACAACGACTTCACAATGTTTATCCTTCTGAACATAAGGACCCTGTTGCAATAAAGGGTGCTCGTGGTCTTACCAGACCTGAAAGTCGTCTAGTCAATCACCCTCCACCCTCCAATCTAGGATTCAAGTTACACAAAGTAACATATTTCCTAGGAAAGATACTTAACAGATTAGACACAGTCCTAGATATCTTCATAAAATTGTCAGGCACAATCACGCAATAATTAAGCTAAGGAAAGGTTTAGGCAACAATGTTCCTAGATGAGAGGCTGGGGTGGGCAGCACCCTAGGTGGTTGGTCTATGAACATCCAAAGAAATAATCTGGTACCCAGAACATCCAGGATGCAAGATAAACTTCAAAAATTTTCGATTCTCTCCAGCTTAAGGGTTTCAATGGCGAAAAAGCCATTAAAGCCTGTGGTCACACTAACTCTCCTTTCCTTTCAGAATGTAAAAGGTCGGTAAAGAGACTCTGGTAATCAGTCAGATTCCCAAAACACGAACAGGGAGGAGTTCTGTTCTCTCTCGAGTTCGCAATAGAGACAGACCCAGTGCTAAGAGCACTGCTGCAAGATGCGTTGAGAGCCTGTAAAAAACAAGCATCAAACGTTCAAAGAGATCTAAGAAGACCGATATCGGTCCTTCCTTAATCAGAAGCGATAACGAGACTCTGCAATCGACAATGCTAGAGAACGTCACATACCGTCTAGGTGTAGTTAAACATCACTTACGTAAAGGGATGGCACCTGTCAGCAGTTCATATATAACCGATCCGCAATGTGACTGTGGATGCTCTACTCGGGCTCAATCCGATAGAGTTAGAATGGTCCACGGACGCACACCTATTCTCTCCCTGATAGGAACAAGTCCCCGAACTGCAGTCCGACATCTTCTTTACGAGAGTCGTCAAGGATCTACCTCGATACGTAGCCCCATACGAGGATCCTCTAATAAAAATGACAGACATCATGTCTTTGAAATGGAAGGGATAGACTTAGTATTTCCAGTTCATCCCATCCAATCACCTGCTGAGAGTCCTCAACATGCTGAGATCCTTCTAGGGAGGAGTAGCTCTATTGGCTCCCAAGAGCAATCTGTCCTATTTGAGGAAGGAACGGAGGCTGAGGCTGTTCCTAGTTCTGAACCCAGGACTACTTCAGAAGGTTAATAGATTGCCTGCAATTTATCTCAGAGAACCCGAACCCTTCATTGCATGATTTTCTGGCCCTAGCAGTTAGGAAGAGATTTGGGATCTCAAAAGGCAATATAAAATTCTGAGAAGAATACAAGTCCAAGTTAACTAGAAGATACTATGAGTCATCATGGAAAAAAGTGGATTGCTTTTGTAAAAGCAAAAGGACCGAAAGATATTTCAATGAACTTCTGTCTGTCCTTCTTTATCCATCTTCATAACCAATGTTTGGCGTCCAACACGATAACTACGTACAAGTCAGCCTTGACTAGACCTCTTCTATATGCCTTTCGAGTGGACTTGGCAAATGAGATTTTTAGTAAGATACCGAAGTCATGTGCAAAGCTTAGGCCTGCAGCACCACCAAAGCTCATCTCTTGGTCTTTGGACAAGGTCCTACATTATGCCTCATCCATGAACAATTATGATTGTTTGCTCAAGGACCTAACCCAAAAGGTTATTTTTCTGTTTGCTATAGCCTCTGGAGATAGAGTTAGTGAGATAGTGGCCCCATCTAGGGATGAGGGCCACATTTAGTTCGCAGAAGCAGGAGAACTGAATCTCTTCCCTGATCCAACCTTTCTCGCTAAAGATGAGCTAACCACTAAATGGTGGGGTCCCTGGGGAATCGACCTTCTGAAGGAAGATGTGTCTCTATGTCCGGTAGAGTGTCTGAAGGTCTATCTTCGTAGAACTTCAGACTTCAGGGGAGGAGAACTCTTTAAAGGAGAAACCTCTGGATCAAACTTATCCCTAAAACAACTAAAAGCGAAGCTCACCTACTTTATTCATAAAGCGGATCCTGACAGTTCTCCCGCAGGTCATGATGTGAGAAAGGTTGCTTCATCACTGAACTTCTTTCAGTATATGGGCTTTGAGCGTCTTCATTCATACACCGGATCAAAATCATTTACAGTGTTTTACAAACGCTTTGCAAAGCAGGTTTATGAACTGAAACACTATGTAGTGGCAGTGGGTAGTGTATTAAAACTTGCCCCCTAATCACTATCGTAAACAGTTAATTGCTTGGGACTTCGAATGTCCTCGCTCATATACTGGATGAGAGTCATCCAGAGTTTTCTACGAACACGGTGCTAAGCAAGTCCATGAAATGAAGCATTATGTGGTGACGTCAAATAGAGTATTTAACCTGCCGTCTGATTCTACGATGAACAGCTAATGTGATCTCATTTGAATAAGTGTTACTATGGTGACACTAACTCTGTTCAGATCCCAGGTGTTGAATTATAGAATTAGCACTGGTGCTGTGTGTACGTAGTACACAGTGTCGATAGAAGGTAACCGGTACAAAAATTAAGAAGAGAAAGTTTATTATAAATTTTCTTCAATCTGAGAGTGGC
>NC_090747.1:48128529-48131029 GCF_036898095.1 Palaemon carinicauda | reverse complement strand
AATTACTGGTCGAGACAACTAAGATGAATTGCTGTCTTGCCTCCCTCAAGTTAGTAACTTACATCACCGGAAACCAACCGTATGAAGCATGCCCCTACCAATGACTATCATGTCTCTCAGGGTCTGAAAAACAAAAAACACTCCCTGTAAAACTGGTCAGGTAAAAGGGAAACTAAATTACTTACTGGAATCCGTATTAACAAAAACAAAACTCAAAAAAGGAATCCGTTCACTAAAAATACCTTCGATGGAATTTGATTTTATAATTAAAAAAAAAAAAAACACAAACATATTGTTCATAAACTGTGATAATCCACGAAAACAAAACTTTAGGGCAAATAGCCCAATGTGATAATCCACGAAAACAAAACTTTAGGGCAAATAGCCTAATGTGGTAATCCACGAAAACCAAACTTTAGGGCAAATAGCCTAATGTGGTAATCCACGAATAACAATTAATGAATTATCAATAAAAGTGGTAATTCACTGCAAAAACAAAACTTGAAGGTAAAAAAAGAACAGAAAACAAAATTGGAAAAATAGTCATTTCCTTTGATCCCGAGATTTTTTAACAAGGTCTTGAGAAGGGAACTAATTTAATCAAATGTATTAAATCATTATGGCTGGGGTATCAAATCAACTCATGTTCAGATGTGAAATGGCTGACTCACCTCAATACTCCTGCCGTTCACTGAATTACTGTTGCTCTCCTGCTGCCCCCCCCCCCCCCCCAAAAAAAAAGTGGCATAGTGTCGGTATCACTTGGGGTGTATCCTTTCATGAGCGTGACTTAAAAATGACCACCGCAAAATAAGGATTTTGCCTGAGAACTGACTTAGAAACTCCGATCGCCCTCGACAAAAATTTCCAGCTCTCGGACAACAGCGTAAACAAGCAGTTCACCTTAAAAAACAATACTAGGCGACAGATCACTAATAACAAGATTGTTTAGAGCACTGGTTCTTAAACTTTTTTGCTTCGCGCTCCCCCTTCTGCATTAAGCATAGATCCCATGCCCCCCCCCCCCCCCCCCTCCCCACCCTCTAAATTTTTGCCAAACTAGAAAGTACCGATGTATGTATGTATTGTTTTTATAAACAATATGTTGCGTTTTGTATGCTAATATACTTCATTGGTTATGTGAGTATATGGATGAATGATAGATTTTTATTTCATTGGTGTTAATTTTTTTATAGGAATGCACTACTATATTTCAATCAAATAAACATTGTTCATAGAAAATGTGTAAAATAAATATATTATTATGAAACAAAATTTTATCTTAATCTTTTTTCAAACTGTTTTAGCATTATACATTACAGTCATTACATTGATAGAAAATAGGAAAAAAAATATTAATTACTGCAAAAATATTTTTTTTTTACTCTTAATATGACCACATCAAAAAATATTACACATCCTCCTTTGTGATTAATTTTATCCATATTCATGTACTTTTGTAAAACAAAAGACATCATAATTACTACATTTTTATTTTCATTGTTACTATTTTAACTACTTGTAATATTACTGAAAAAGTTGATTATAGCCAGTGGCCTTTTTGACTTAGTGCTATTCATCAGTGGGATGGGTGATCCTGGCATTTTTGAGCAACTAGTCGGGGAATATTTGGTGGTGTTTGGCTCAATGCACATCGGAGATCACTTGCCACTTCAAACTTAGTTCTTTACTTCGTTTTGATTCTTACTAATGCTGAAAACCCTGCTTCACAATTTCTTCTTAAGATCTTCACGTTTATGAGGTTTCAAAATGCATATATAATTATATATATCGTAGTTATTCATGTACATATATATATATATATATATATGTATATATATATATATATATATTTATATATATATATATATATATATGTATATATACATATATATATATAAATATATATATATATATATATATATATATTTATATATATATATATATATATATATGTATATATATATATAAATATATATATATATATATATATATTTATATATATATATATATATATATGTAAATAAATATATATATATATATATATATATATATTGTATGTGTGTTGTGTAATGTCACTTATTTACATTTCTTAAATCTCGTCACTCTGGCCTATATGCATAATGCATATGCAAAATTTAATTATAACTCCCCTTTTTACACCTCAAATAAATGAACACCCTAGTTATAGGTTTATCAAATGAAACAAATATATTATGCAGGTGAAATAATGATAATGTACAATACATTCGCGTAAGCTGGTAAGTCATACTATGATATGAACAAGTTGTTCTGCTCGTTCACGTGTTACACATACATTTAGATTTTTGATACTACACATAACTTATCTAAAATAGTAAAAAAAGCTAAAAAAGGAATGAGTGAACATACAGTAAACACATACGCCCAAAAAAGAAAAAAAAAATACTTTTAAATCAGAACTACACTAAATATATTAAAAGTAATGTAGTAATTACCAGTACTTGATAATAGTTGAAAT
>NC_090747.1:48112811-48117811 GCF_036898095.1 Palaemon carinicauda | reverse complement strand
TTCAGCCTCCGTTCCTTCCTCAAAGATGACAGATTTCTCTTGGGAGCCAATAGAGCTACTCCTCCCTAGAAGGATCTCAGCATGTTGAGGACTCTCAGCAGGTGATTGGATGGGATGAACTGGAAATACCAAGTCTATCCCTTCCATTTCAAAGACATGATGTCTGTCAATTTTTATTAGAGGATCTTCGTATGGGGCTACGTATTGAGGTAGTTCCTTGACGACTCTCGTAAAGAAGAGGTCGGACTGCAGTTCGGGGACTTGTTCCCATCTAGGAGAGAATAGGTCTGCGTCCGTGGACCATTCTAACTCTATCGGATTGAGCCCGAGTAGAGCATCCACGGTCACATTGCGTATCGGTTATATATGAACTGCTGACATGTGCCATCCCTTTAGGTAAGGGATGGTTAACTACACTTAGACGGTATGTGACGTTCTCTAGCATTGTCGATTGCAGAGTCTCGTTATCGCTTCTGATTAAGGAAGGACCGATATCGGTCTTCTTAGATCTCTTCGAACGTTTGATGCTTGTTTTCTACAGGCTCTCAACGCATCTTGCAGCAGTGCTCTTAGCACTGGGTCTGTCTCTATTGCGAACTTGAGAGAGATCAGAACTCCTCTCTGTTCGCGTTTTGGGAATCTGAATGATTACCAGAGTCTCTTGACCGACCTTTTACATTCCCAAAGAAAAGGAGAGTTGGTGTGACCACAGGCTTTCATGGCTTTTTCGCCTTTGAAACTCTCAAGCTGGAGAGAATCGAGACTTTTTGAAGTTTATCTTGCATCCTGGATGTTCTGGGGACCAGATTATTTCCTTGGATATTCATAAACCAGCCACCTCGGGTGCTGCCCACCCCAGCCTCTCATCCAGGAACATTGTTGCCTGAACCTTTCCTTGGCTTAATTATTGCGTGATTGTGCCTTCCAATTTTATGAAGATATCTAGGACTGTGTCTAGTCTGACAAGTATCTTTCCTAGGAAATATGTTACTTTGTGTAACTTGAATCCTAGATAGGAGGGTAGAGGGTGATTGACTAGACGACTTTTAGGTCTGGTAAGACTACGAGCACCGTTTTTTGCAACAGGATCCTTATGTTCAGAAGAATAAACATTGTGAAGTCGTTGTTTTATTTTGACTTGTTGAGTGGTGACAAGTCCAGAGGGACTGAATTTTCTTGAGTCCTTTTCGTAGACACACAACGGCCTTCCCTGGAATTTGGTGGACTATAGTTTCCTTACCACCTGTATGCTCTAGAGCTCTCAGGTAAACTCCTCCAGGAGGGTTTTGGATTGTAGGAGGAGTTAAGGAAATGGTGGTAGAGACATCACCTTCCATCTTAGTCCCATCTTGATTAGGCCATGGACCCAAGGATCGAAGGTCCAAGGATCCTAAAGGAATCTCCCTCCTACTAGAAACATTTCTATGCTTCGAGTGATCAGTAGGATTATATTTTCGACCACCAGCCTGTGGCAGCGCAGTCACTACAACTGTGGGGTGTTGTTGAACAGCTCGAAATGAATTTCCAGACCTTACCGTCTTCCTCTTAGGTTGGTAACCCACAACCGTGGAAGACTCTCTTTTTGAAAGGATGCTGCACTTTTGGAAAAGTACTACTTTCTATGTGGGGGTGTTCTTAATCACTTTCCTTACTACCTCGTCTGAAAAGAGGTCTTTACCCCAGATGCTGGAAGATATTAGCTTCCTCGTTTCGTGTTTTGCTGTTGTGTTAGCAAACACAAACTCCCTACATGTTCTTCTAGCCCTTATAAAGGCATAAAGGTCTTTTACCAAGGTAGCCATATGTATTTTAGCTAAGACCTTGAGCAAGTCTGGGATATTTTGATGAGCTGAACAGAACTGTATGTAGTTTTGTAGAGATAGGGAGGCTGCAAGTCTTTCCTTTGTCTCCTGTTCATCATGTAAGAGAAACTCGGATAATTTAGCGAGATTTTCTTTAAATTGTCGACTGGCGACATCTGCCGTAAATCTTAAGGATAAATGAGCTTTTTTCCAGTTCTTCTCCAGCCTGGGAAAGGTTAGTGACCGAGGCTCGCACTTTTGTAGTGTAGGACACGGTTCACCTGCCTCCACTGCCTCGGTGATATACTTAAATGATTTCAACGTAAAGGGGAATGAAATTGAAGCAGGAGCAAGAAAGCAAGAGAGCCTGTTACCTGGTGTGAATACCTTCGACACTGAGTAACCCGCCTTTTCTATGCTACTTGATAGGATAGCCTGTGCTTTATTATGGTCGAGAATCATAACCTCCTTTGATTCCATTCCTTTTTCTTAACCTTGGTTCATCCTTCAATCTAACAAAACAGTTAGGAAAAGCGTCAAAGCTTGGCCAAAACTGGATTTTGTCCAATGGAACAGCACCCATCTTCTCTGAGATGTAGAGTTTGTCGTTTAAAATCGGCATCAGCTCCGCAAACCTCCAGGTATTGGTTTTGGAGCATGTCGGAAGATCTTGATCTATGGGTCGTTTGTATGACCCCTGAGGAGCGAAAAATGGAGCTTTACAAGGCTCTACCTTGCATTTCGCCTCCTACTTTTTGTCCTGTTTGCACAAGTTTTCTATTAGATTCCTCACTTGGGCCCATAACAGGTCCATTCCATCTAACAGAGGGATAGAAGGCGGAGATATCGATGTCGCTGGCTCTAGAGCCGGAATAGACATTCTCCCCTTCTTCCTGTGGGCACTTTCTGCGCTCCTTCCGAAAGGTTATCTGGCCGTTGGGAGATGTACCTCGTGTCTGGGGTACCACTATTTCCTTATTTGATGTTGGAAATAGTATCCTACGCAACTTGTCATTAGGCAGGTAAGGTCCCGGAGAGATTTTTGGAAAGCCTCACACCCAGTTGTGTAGCTTGAAACGAGCTGCATCCCTAGTCTCTACCGACTTTTGATTCTTGAAATCTTTGGACTATAAGGTCCAACATATTTTGCAAGCCTGTGAATTTCAATAATGCAGGGGTTCGGAAATAATATTGCAGGGCCCATGAAACCTGCATGCATTATGTCCGTAGAAACACTTACTCTTAGTTTTGCAGAAGACTGCAACACATGACATGTGATGTTCCTCCAGTAAAAGAAAGGGAAAGAGAGTGAGTATATGATTGATTATCTAACTAATATCCAATACATCAAAAAGTTGTATCTTAACTGAATAGCTTAGGATAGCAAGCTATAAAGGGATAGTAGAAGGCACATACTCGTGTATCCTCAGCAAACAAACACTGTTGCCTCCCCTCAATATTAAATGTGAGGAGATTACCTTATCAAAGGAACTCCAACTAAAAAGGGGGGTGGGTGTCTCTCACCCCGAGGAGTAGAAAGGTGTATAAATCACTGTCTCTTTTATACTAAACACTCTGGGGTAAGGAGGACTGATTTCTTAATCAGCTTAATGAAGAAACACTATTCCTTCAATATAAGAGCAGCACCAGAACAAGCTCGCACAAGGGTACCGAATATATGTTAGAAATAACTACTGTATAATCGTATTGTAGTTTTCTATTTGCAGTGTGCACTATATTGTAAATTACTGGCTACTGTATAATTATATATAATGTGATCCAGCCAATGTGCTGCCCTTATGGCAAGCATATGACTGCACGGTCCAGCTGGCATGATGCCAACTGGACTGATGAAAATTAAAGACATAATATTCGTGTATCCCACCCAACCTATTTCCTGTGACCTCCCTTACAATATTAAATCATAGAGCTTCCTGGTCATGGAGACTCAAGGATAAGGGCTCTGCCCGTTAAGGGATAGGAGTGTAATCTTCAGTCATTAAAAATTTTAATATTGCAGTGTAATCTGAAGACTGATTTCTAATCAGAATCTTGAAGAAAATAAATTCTTTCAATATGAGATTGCGTTCCACAAATACTTGGGTAGGATACTCAAAATATATTGGAAAACACTACTAGCTTAGTATATACAGTAACTTTCTACTTGCAGTATGTCCTATACTGAAAATATGCTAACTGCCTGTATAAACATATACTGTAGTTCAGCCGGCATGTCGTCGGCATAGCTAGATTTTGCCGGCACATCAAGCCTGCTAGCTAAAAGAGAGAGAGATAGCATGGAGAAAAGGCTACCTAATACTGTGTATATATACAGTAAATATGGATGTAAAAATCTTATTTTACTACCTTTCTCCAGAAAGAACGTTCAAATGGAAGAGGAGAATGTAACATTCAAGCTTCCATCAAGCTATAGTACTTATGCCAGCAAGGTCCTGTTTATACCTTGCCGGAGTATCAGTAGAGTTGGCGTGCTGCCGGTTTAGTCAGCACCATTCTGTGCCGTCCTGGTGGCAATACCCCGGCAACAGACGCTGTTGCTAGCAGTCCAAGGAGAACTGAAGAACCTTTGGTAACATAAGGGACTCCCACTCACAGCCAACATGGCCACCAGTTGCTTGTCGGCAGCTGCCCTGGCTGCCTGCCAGCAGCCATCATGATTGCCGGCCGGCAACTGCCATGACTGCCGGCTGGCAGCTGTCATGGCTGCCAGCAAGCAGATGTCATTACTGCTGGCCGGCAGTTGTCATGACTGCCAGCCGGCAGTTGCCATGGCTACCTTCCACTGACATAGCTACTGGCAGTCGGACAACGGCTGAAGAGAGGGAGTCTGGTCGATCCCAGCAACCTACCGGCAACGGTAAGGTTGCAGGGAGTCTCCAACATAAAGGGATAGAAGGGAAGGGAAAAGAGGGTCCTGTAAAAGGTACAGCGGAAGCCGACCATAGCCTGTCCTGCCTTGCCTAACGAAATTCAGTTCCTGTATTAGAACTATCCCATGTGGCTAAAGAATCCTATTCCTTAGCCTAGGGTTAGATTAATACCATAAAGAGGTTGGTACCACCCTCGCCACCACCTCGAAACAGAAAGGAAATGGGGTTCTAGTGCCGGTATCCCCTAAGCAGCAGAAGAATTCTCTTCTTCAGCTTAGGGTCAACCAACACACGACTAGTCTGCTAG
>NC_090747.1:48105311-48110311 GCF_036898095.1 Palaemon carinicauda | reverse complement strand
TACGCCCGCAAGTTAGGTCTATTATATCATCTTTACATGACTAAATCCACAGAGGATTCATTGGCCTGCTACACCAATGGATAGTCAGCTTCGTGTGATGCGGTGTGTCTATCTAACAAAGGCAAGTAACCCCTTCCGGTCCATACTTATTCCAGTGAGATCAACCACCAGACATCAGAAGTAAAAGCCGAATAGACAGTTGGTCCATCACCTAAAACCCAATCCGTCACTCTGCAGCCAGTGACTTTGTCGAGATTTAGAGGGACATTTTCTCATCCCCCAAGCTATCATTACTTTACCAGGTTGCTCATCTTCTTATACAAGTATAGCCATTACGAAACATGGTTTTCTATGATATACTGCCTTGAACGGTATAAAATACTGCGTAGCATAGTATAATATACCGTTAAGTACTGTATAATATACCGTCTAGCACGTTATATCATACATCCATATATTTACAATGCTGACACGTGCAATGTCGAACCTTTTGTAACATTGGGAACGTACACTTCATCAGATGAAGAATAGAAACGGCATGAATACACAACAAAGAAAACATAGAAACAACATAAGAAAATTGATGCTAGATCGCAAGTTGACACGCAAAGAGCTGCTCTAAAGGGACTCAAACCTGGCCCCAAAGTAGTTTAATTTTTTTTTTTTTTCTGGATAATTACTGTAGTAGAAATAAAGATGAATCATTTATCCAGAAGACTGCTGTATCTTAAAATTGTCTTTACCTAATTTATTTCTATATCCCTAAAAATTTAAGTTTTATTGAATTAATATTCTCAACTTGTTACATCATAATGTTTTTTTATGCCTCGGTAAAACTAACTGCATAAAAAAATCATCTTGAATTTTTATTCGTACATTTATTCAAAATAAAATGAATAAAGAAAAAAAAAAAGTTAACTGTTATCTCCAACGGAGGAATAGTTGTACCACAATCCTTCCTCATTTAGTGTAGCAATTTATTTTGTCGATACTTTCTGAAAATAATAAAACGCTATGTTGTGTATTATAAAAATGCCATAATCTCTAAGACCTTATGCTTTTATCAAGTCTTATGAATTGCCAGCATATCTGTTTCCACGTGTATCCAATAAACTTCCCCGATTATTCACCCTTGGCATTAACACCAGAGATCTTATTTTCTATTCCGTTGGCATGGCGGATTCTGACCAACACGTGTTGAATTCCACTCTCTTTTCTTTAATCGACTTTAGATCTTAAGAAGGATCAACCCAACTCTGTGGAGGGCTAGATTGAAAAGATAGAGTTGAAGGGAAGAATAATCCTCTTCAAAATCTCTTATTATCTATGAACGACAAACTGAGCATAAATATTGTAGTTACATTCATATGGGTTTTGTACTTGGATAGATTTTATTATGCTTAATAGACGTAATCGTAATATATATATATATATATATATATATATATATATATATATATATATATATATATATATATATATATATATATATATATATATATATATATATATATATATATATATATATATATATATATATATATATATTTTATTATATATATATATACATAAATATATATATATATATATATATATATATATATATATATATATATATATATATATATATATATATATATATATATATATATATATATATATATATATATATGTATGTATATATATATATATATATATATATATATATATATATATATATATATATATATATATATATATATATATATATATATATATATATATATATAGTTTAGGATACTATATTATTTTCAGGAAGATAATAGAAAAAATCAATCGTAATAAAACTATACATTCACACGAATTAAGCATATGGTGCTCGTTAACTGTATTTCCATTAATTCTTAATATTTGAATTATTTCCAGATTTCTGTGTTACATTCTTTGATCATAGTTAACGAAAAATCTATGTATGATTACAGTGAATTTATATCTTTACTACTATTCATAGTTGCTTATTCTTTATTAAGTAAACCACGGAATGTTTAAAAAATACACTCTTCTGTCACTCTAAATGGCTTATAAGAATATTTTGTTATATTTTGTTTAAATTATAATAAATTTTTCAATATCAATGTAAAAAAAAAATGGAACTTGACTTATTACCAAATTGAGATCAAGTATATTTTTTCTTTCTTTAATACTGTTATTCCATCCTTTTAACGTTTCTTATGTTAGTGTTACTTGTGGAAATGTTTTCTGAGAAATATTATTTTTGGTGTTCGATAAGGCTTGGATCTTTTATTGGGCATGCCGCTTTTGTGTTAGTCCAAACTCTTTAACAGTCGTTGAATTCTTCTTGTATCAAAATGAGATTTTTATGAGACTTAAGTAATGAATCTAGGAAATCAACCAAAGAAATGAGCTAAGGTACTGTGACGGACCGAGAGAGGCTGTGACTAAGAAGGCAGGAAGAAAGAATTGAAGTGAGTGACTTTTATTACAGAACATCAGTTTTTATATACATCAATAACGGGCAAAACAGCCATAACATATAACAGGCTGTTTCCTGTTCAACTAAAAACGGTTTCTGTTAACAGTTGACAGTGAGAAAAACAGACATGTTTATTCAGGTCCCTATCAGTGCCAGGGGAGACCGAAGAGACAAAGGAGCCTATATGCAATTAAGAGAAATGTCATTACTATGTACGATCATGTGACACACGGTTGGTACATGACTCCCCCCTAAAAATGACATGCTGTACATATCTATGCTGCAGCCACGAATCTGGAGTGGTGGTACCAAAACTGAGGTCGATGGGCGGCAGTGAGTGGCTGTAAAAGTCGTTGGTTGGGGTGAAAGTGGATGATGGGTTGCTTTGTCGCCGCTCCGGCTCGTCACGGGGTAGGTGTGTGTGTCCTATGGCACTCATAGGCGTGAATATCCTATAGCATTCATAGGCGTTTGTGTCCTACGGCATTTATAGGCATATGTGTCCTACGGCATTTATAGGCATATATTTCCTACGGCATTCATAGGTGTTTGTGTCCTACGGCATTCATAGGCGTGTGTGTCCTACGGCATTCATGTCAGCTTCTGTTGGTATTGAATAGGTGTCCTCCTCGTCAGGAGTGGAGGCGTTGATGGATGTCTTGAAGGTCTTGAATTGGTTGTCCATAAGGGTGCTGGCTTTGGTCATAAACTCCTTTATGGGTAATCTATTGACATAGAGTATGGTTCGGGTAAACGGCTTACCCAAAGGGAATGAAGTAGGTTCACCTCATGAGGAGAGCCGTCTGTGGCAGGTTGCAGGCGAGTGATACTGGTCATTTCCCTGAGGGTCACCGTAGCCCTTTGGTCCCCCAACGGTTGTTGAGAGAGCTGAAAACGCTTTGCTATACGGGCGGCTGGCGACGGTGAGTACTGCTGTCAAAGGTATGTTTTGAGGGCATCATAGTAACGGTGAGGGGAGTGGGGGTAGGGGCAGGAGGAGCGTGTCACTCCAGGGTCACCAATGTGACGGGCCGAGAGAGGCTGTGACTAAGAAGGTAGGATGAAAGCAACTGAGTAACTTTTATTACAGAAGATCAGTTTTTATATACATCAATTACGGGCAAAACAGCCATAACAGGCTGTTTCCTGTTCAACCAAGAACGGTTTCTGTTAACAGTTAGCGGTGAGAAAAACGGACATGTTTATTCAGGTCCCTATCAGTGCGAGGGGAGAGCGAAGATACAAAGGACACTATATAGAAAAAAGGGAAATGTCGTTACTATGTACGATCGTGTGACACGCGGTTGGTACAGTACTCATAACCGCGAAGTCAACCCTTTGTACAAGGAAATTCAATAAATTGTAGTGACTTAGACACATACTATTTCATGAACCATAAAAGGAAACATGGAGGTATAATTATCCGAGATATTTAAGACTTGCTGAAGACGTTATTTAGCAATATTTGAGAGACGTCTATTGCCAGAGGATTCAGCCTTCTTCATATTTAGTCACTGGTTTATGAATATACGGCAACCTCTTAAAAGGAGGTTTTTGTCAGGAAAGTTGTTTATGAAGTGTAAGGATAGCTGAGATGTGGTTTATCTGTTAAAGTAGATTTCAATTAGAGGCGGGGTATGAGTCGTACGTTCACCAAAATTGAAGATAAGAGAAAAATTCATCAGTTCTTTATAAAAGCACAGCTATAACTTACGAATGGAAAATTAATTAGTACCTGTCTCCAAAATTATTCAACATGAAGCTTATCAATATAATTTTAAATCCACCGAATAATCTTTTTGACTATTATTATTTTAATAATATTATTATTATCATAATGATTGAACTAAATTATATTTCTCAATTTATTTCATCTTAATAGAGAAGAGATCGAAGCATAGAGAGTAAATGCATCATATATATATATATATATATATATATATATATATATATATATATATATATATATATATATATATATATATATATATATATATATATATATATATATATATATATATATATATATATATATATATATAAGTATCTATATATATATATATACATATATATATATATATATATATATATATATATATATATATATATATATATATATACAAATAAGCCATATATATTTTTGATACATTAATGTCTGGATTCTCTTAACGACCTCGGGATCAGAGCCCCAGGCGAAATCACACAAAGACAAGAGCTTGGCTCCGGCCGGGAATCGAACCCTGGTCGGCAAGCTTATATAGACAGTGACTAACCCACTTGGCCACGAAGAAAGATAAAAGTCAATGACAATTCTACTGTACTTATACCTGTCGAATTCAGGTATTTTGTACTTAGAATTGAAATCAACCCATCTTCACCATCGTAGCTAATTGGTAGTTTGTTACTTGGCATTCAATTAATGATAAATTTTGCACATTTTTACATGTTTTTCATATTCAAATAAGCCATATATATTTTTGATACATTAATGTCTGGATTCTCTTAACGACCTCGGGATCAGAGCCCC
>NC_090747.1:48080311-48082811 GCF_036898095.1 Palaemon carinicauda | reverse complement strand
GCTTTGGCATGTGTAGGGTAGGGGCTTCCTGCCGTGACTCTACACTTGGCACAACTGCCCGTTGGCCATTTTTGGGCAAAGCGACATCCCTGGTGCCAAGAGAATTCCTAGTAATCTTGAAGTTTGATGTCTTCAAACTTCTCAGCCAATTTGAGATGTCCAGTCGGAAGTCCTCGTAAGGTTCCCTCAAGAAGTCTGGCTGTGGATGAATGAAGTCCGGTATGGGCTGGATGTGAATGTCGTCCTTCTTCCATTCAACAACACGAGGCCTCTTAGGGTTAACCTCACCTTCAACTTCAACTTCCTCTTTCACAGGCATCTCCTGAGGGACAACAACATTGACCCTGCGAGCTGAAACAAGAATAAAGTAACACTAATGAAACAGTAAATGAATCATGTGTGCTGGTGTGTGTGCATGCATGTGTGTGCATGTGTATGTCAGTGACTATGCATGTGTATGTCAGTGAGTATGCATATGTGTGCATCTGTATGTCAGTGAGTATGCATGTGTGTGCATATGTATGTCATTGAGTATGCAAGTACACAAATAAGTTTTAAAAATGCCCATTGTTTACAAAAAGAGCAACACAATGAAAATAAATTTAAAGAGCAACTATTGTAACAACGAGACTTTTAGAAAAGAAAATTAAACAAATATCTCTCTCTCTCTCTCTCTCTCTCTCTCTCTCTCTCTCTCTCTCTCTCTCTCTCTCTCTCTCTAAGGATGTCTCATACTAACCTCTAGCATTGGGAGGGTCAAAGACATCCTCCTGAGTAAGGCCTTCGTCAGGAACGTACGTAGGGTCGTCGTCATCACTGTTGACATCCAAAGGGCTCACGTTGACATCACTTCCTTCTGCGTCATTAGGGGATGCCCATAAAAGATATGGCCAGGAAACTGCAAGAAAAAAAATTAAAATCATGTAATAAAAAAAATGTAACTTTCCCTAACAAGAACTTATCATTCAATACCTTGTAAGGTAATAATTTGTATGCACATGAGCCTAACATCTTTAAATAATCACTATTATTTCTATAAATATTGTTAAAACTATTCACAAATGTCTAAGACAATCACTAGAAAAAAATTGCAAAAATGATGTGCGTCGTAAAGTAGTGCCCGGTAGAACCGTTAAGGTCCAATAGATCCCATATGGGATGAGCGTGGTCCGCCTAAACTCGACCGAGGTAGCCCATATGGGATCTATACTTTTTCCGATAGTCACTACGACACGTCAGTAACACTACAGCCCTTGAAACCCACATCAAAAGGTAAGCATATCACTAGGCTTCACTATCCTACAGTCACTGAGTACTTACCATGATTAGGGAGGTGAGGGGGGGGGGGAATTGTGGACGTAACTGCGACGCGTTTTGTCACTTTTCCGACATGAGCACAAGTGAGGTGTCTTTGGAAGGAGCTACAGACTTGGTGAGAAGGACAGGAGGCTTCTGATTGGCTGATTCTAAGAGCAGAGGAGTGTCTCTATGAGTTGCCAAAGCGTCAATTTCAGACAAGCATAAACATGTTCACCACGACTACCCAAAAGTAGCTGTTTTAAAGATCCCGTTTGGGCTATTTGGTCCTTAAAGGGTTAAGTCTATGAAGGAAATTATCTAAATTTTTATTTCCTGGCTACAGACATATTATATCCTCAATATAAGAAAACCATTTTACAATATTAGGTATGATGTTATCTAAGATTCTACATTTGAAATATTCTATATATAGATTACTAAGCTTAAGGATAAAGGGTTTCCTATAGCCAAACCAAAATTTTGTGTATGAGATTTCCCATTAAATTAAAATTTGCAATCCTTTATGCATATTTCAATTAATTTTATTTAGTTTTTTTTTTTTTTTTTTTTGAAAAGGAAAAATTTAATTGCCTATTATTTAAGGTTTCAGATAAAAATTCCAATACGCCCTCAATAGGTACTCTAGTGAATAGTGAGACTACATCAAAAACTAACAAGCTTACAGGTACTGTTAATCTGTACATTATTCAAATTCAATAATCAATTCTGAATTATTATTTTGCATTTGAATCTGAGATGGAGCAAACTAAAGGTTTGTGGATATTCAAAAGGTACTTAGATAATTTATATGCTGTTGAACTTACGGAGCTGATTATTGGCCTAGCCGGATAATTTGGCTTATGAATTTTAATAGTCCCATACATCATATGGCAACATTGGTGATATTGTATGAACCTTTTTTATCTGATCTTCATTCCCTTTTAGTAACTCGTTCACTTTTTGTTGTAATTATTATTCACAGACCTAATAAGATTTTTTCTTAATTCTATGTATATGCTTTCATCACTCAAGAGGGTTTCAGTTTTTTTCTATATAATTATTTTTATTCGAGATTAACAGTGCTCCAGATTTATCAGCTTTTCGAAGTTTAATATTGATATCCTGCTTGAATTCGGCAATTGGTTTCTTGAATCTTTTTGAGGAATTTGGAACTATTTTTTTATATATATATTGCTGTATA
>NC_090747.1:48059492-48069492 GCF_036898095.1 Palaemon carinicauda | reverse complement strand
TAATAATAATAATAATAATAATAATAATAATAATAATAATAATAATAATAATAATAATAATAATAATAATAATAATGATAATAATGAAAACAATAGATGAAAATCACTTCACAAGAAACGTTAATGCAGAAATCTATATAAGCATTTCGGGTCATGTATGAAAGTGACATATTCGACTTTGATTTTCAAGAGAATGTGTCTTAATTACTTATAGATTTTAAACTTGATGTTTACCTGCAACAATCGAAATAAAAGATATTGATTAAACTTTTCATTTCTATTATCTTAACTTTTCGATAGTTATAAGAGTGAAGCTCAAGGATGCATTGTGATATACAGGATATAAAGAGACCTTAAAAGTAAACAAGCTCGTAAGTGTGAGCAATTCTTAACAAGAGCTCTTCATTAGTTACAAACAATGAAGACAACAGTTACTCTAGAGACCATCGATAATATATCGAAAAGGATAACAGGGATCAGGATAGAAGCTATGAATATCGAATGCCTGTCAACACTGTAGAATTCAGGTGCACCTGGCCCTTGTTTGTCGTGGCTTTCCATTTAAGATGTAAATCTTCGTTTCTTATTCTCATATATTATGTGATGTATTTCTGGATGAAAAATTTCAGCTATGTACAAAATGTGATATTCAATAAGATAATTTTAATTTTGAAATATCAATATTTGTATATATTGAATAAGATCTGGCCATATCTGATTCCCTGCATACTTAAATCCGTTAGAAAAACGTTTAATGTCTTTGTGAAAGAACATTAGTTTAATAATTGGACAAGGAAATTAGCAATGAAAGGACATTCTATTGCGGTGTTGTCTATCAGGATGAAAATATATTATCAAATCAACCAGAGATAGAATTATATAAATAAAACTATCATTATTCAGAAAAACTAAGTCTGGAAATTTCAAAGGAACTCCATGGTCTTCACCCTGTATATAGTTAAAGCTATTATATGTATAGCTGTTACGATCTGAAAATCGTTACGGGTTCCTTTAATGATTAAAGGTCATATGATTAAAAATAAATAAATAAATAAATTAAAAATTAGAATTGATGTTCCATTAATAACCTCATAACTTTTTCAACATTCATAACTTTTTCAACCATCCATAGAGTGTGCAGACAGACGTACTCCTTACAGCAGGGCTAGACATTGCGAGAACTATAAAACCCTTTAACTCCTTGCATTTCTTTTCTTAGTGGCATGTACTTCCAGGTGGCTTCTAAAAATTATCAATATCGCACGAGGGTCTGTCCCTCTCTTTTTTTTCTCCCCTTATACTTCCTTTACTCTCTTTCCCTTATACCTTCCCATCCCGAGTTCCTGCCTACGGGCTATAACCTGGATTGTATCCTAGGGTACTCTTCTCTCTCCCATATTCCCAGACTAGGAATGGGAACTACTGTATATCTCCTTGAAGACCGCCATTGCACGCAACAGTACCTAAAGGAAACCTTGCATGCTACTGTAAAAAAGTATGTACAGTCCTATGTCTACAAAACCAAACTACTTCACCAGACAAACTTATCTAATGATGGAATTACTGACCAAAGGATAATTTTTTACAATATCATATGTGAGTGCATAGACTGTATGCGGTTCTCAGTAGCCGTTTCTATAAGTATACATTTCAGACAGGTAAGATTTCTGCCTCTATGACCACCATGAGAACCGTCTAAGCAAATGTCTCAAGCTGTCCACCAAAGCCCAATCCTGACACTCCCAAAGCGAAAGGCCTCCCACTGCTGCCGCCCTGTAAGTTTTAAAAGAGAGAGAGAGAGAGAGAGAGAGAGAGAGAGAGAGAGAGAGAGAGAGAGAGCACATTCTTTTATTCCTTTCACAGTTGTATTCTGAATTTGATATTATCCTTGACTTTGCTCAGGACAGCAAAAAAAATATGATATATTCGGATCTATTTGCTTCTGATTGCGGTACCCAAGATGGAATAACATAAGGTGAGACCGTCGGTTGCTCAGTTCCCACATTGTGACGTCACTAGTTCAAGTCAACTGTGCAGCGCACTTAATGGTTTTGTTTTGACAGTAATTTGTTGCTATTTCCATACACTGAATACTTTTTCTCTCCCTATCACTTAAAACAGCTATATAAAGATATCTAAGACCTTGCCGCACAAAATATAATCTGTTGGAATACAAATAAGGAAAGTAATGAAGATGAATCAATATGAACCAAGAAAAAACTTTCCTGACTTTTATTAAATTAACATAATATTCTTTTACTTGCTAAATATTACTGAAAAATTTTTATTCAGTTTGTTTACACCATTTTCTAAGAAATTCTGAAATTTTTCTCCATATAATATTTCACCCTAAAATGTATTTTGCATCTAATAAAGAACTTAACTATTTTCTCTGTAACATTAACGTTTAAATCCTTGAAAACTATGAACTAATTTCGTAGTCCCATCAACACCTAGTTTAAACTGTTCCAAATGAAGAGACTTAGAGAGTTGATCCATGTCCTGTAAGTTATTGAAAAATTCAGGACTTGGCCTAAACAACACTTTCCTCCTCATAAATAGGTCACAACGCATAGGCCTGAAAATCTGTTGGATGATTAGGCTAATAAAGCCACTTAATTCTCCATAACTACGTTACCAATCAATAGGTCTATACTTTCATTACCAAAATCAACGCTCTGACACCAAAATATCCCTTAGTCGGGTATTTAAGAAACCAAGGAAATAGACTTCATCATTGTCTGCACGGAATGACTACTCAGAATAGGTTACTACGTATAGGCTTAAAATTTCTGTTCGAAAAACTTTACATTCATAAAAAAAAAAAAGTGAAAGAAAATAAATGGATAGCCTTAGTCTAAAAATTTCTTCATATATTGCATAGGATAGACCTATTCTAATTTTGTACTTCATTTTAGGAAATTTGTCCAGGCTCCTTATCAACCGAACATGTGACACTAAAAGCTGCACTAATGAAATTGTAAACAATTGTTAAATCATACTTGACTTTACGTCATTAACAGGTAAATTCAAAGAGGGAACTGTGGTTTTCTTTAATCTGTGATTAGTTATCTGTAAGGTTGTGGTAGCAGTTCATGTTGAAGATTTCTTTTGCAATCTTCTGTCCGATAAGGGAGAGAACAAATCCTGATATCATGACCATTAATGCTATCACTTTTTTTAGATGCACAAATCCATACTTATGAGACCTTTGGGTCTTTTAAGGAATCTTGGAATCCAAATCCCTTTCTCTCTGGAACTATTAGTGCACCCAAATATGGAACACCGACCCATGATAAAACTATTATTATTATTATTATTATTATTATTACTGGCTAAGCTACAACCATAGATCGAAAAGCAGGATGCTATAGACCCCGAGGCTCCAATAGGGAAAATAGCCCAGTGAGGGAAGGAAACAAGGAAGAATGAAATATTTAAAGAAGAGTAACCACATTAAAATAAATATTTCCTATATAAGCTATAAAAACTTTAACAAAACCAGAGGAAGAGAAATTAGATAGATTAGTGTGCCCGAGCACGAGAACTCTAACCCAAGACAACAGAAGACCATGGTACAGAGGCAATGACACTACCCACGACAAGAGATCAATTATTTGATTTTGGAGTGTCCTTCTCCTATAAGAGCTGCTTCCCTTAGCTAAAGAGTCTCCTTCTACCCTTACCAAGAGGAAAGTGCCCAGAGAACAATCACAGTGCAGTAACCCCTTGGGTGAAGAAGAATTGTTTAGTATTCTCAGTATTGTCAGGTGTATGAAGACAGAGGAGAGTAGGTAAAGAATAGTCCAAACTATTCGGTTTGTGTCAACCCGTCTTCGTATTCCCTATCTTTGAACTCATTAACTTAAGTATTCTAAATGTAAACCACCAAGCCTTTTCGAAGGCCGTCTAGTTCATCTCACATGGCTATTATAACTAAGATGAAGAGGATCTAATAGCATTTACACATCATGTGTATTTAGTCTAATCATATATTGCTGAGCGTTTACCGTGTAATGTTCTCACATCTGTTTAAGACTTATCTTTCCTCAATTTTGGTAACTGAAATTTATTTTTGAGTGTGACGTATTCAATGTTGGCGGGGTGTGTTTTGAGAGATTGTGATATATAAGATAATACATAGCAAGCTTTGATGCAAGATTTAATATATTTTTTACATAAAGAGAACACAGATACACGCACAAAACCTTCCCTACCCACCCATACACACACACACACACACACACGCACACACACATATATACATATATATATATATATATATATATATATACATATATATATATATATATATATATAGCAACTAGGTAATACAGAAATTAGTGGCTTTGCCGATATTCATCGATTCATTATTTTGTCGGAAGGATCTTTATTATTTGGATTCTTAAAAGCAGCAACAATAATAAATTTAAGAATTTGAAATATTTCACAATTAATATAACAACAACTATGTAATGGCCTTCGTGCATCATGCCAAGTACAAAATAGCTCTATAATTGAATAATTTTGCTGGAATTTTTCTCTGAAGAGAACATATCTCATCAATTTAGGGATGAAATGGAAATTAAAAGCGATACAGAAAACAACGGATGCTATTTTACTTCATAGCTTGATATCATTTAGAAATGGGGTTATGACAGCTCCCTGGGTTACCTATTCTTCTTTCCCTAGGGTTGAGGATGAGATTTCATTGTATCTTCAACCAGAGATTTAAATCATCACTGAATTCAGAGGAATGGTTTATACCTTGCATTTTCATGTAGGTTGGCCAGGGCACTAGCTATCGCTAAGACACTACCGAGAAAGAATTGTTTGGTCCTTTGACTGGCCAGATGGTAATAGATTGGATTCTTCTCTCTGGTTACGGTTACTTTTCCCTTGCCTACACGTACACCGAATAGTATAGCTTATTCTTTACATATTCTCGTCTGTCCTCATACACCTGACAACTTGGAGATTACCAAAATACTTTTCTCTCAAGGAATTAACTACTGCAATAAAATTTTTAAGTGGGTTCTCTCCTATTGGTAAGGGTAGAGGAGAATCTTAGCTATGGTAAGCAGCTCTTATAGGAGAAAGACACTCAAAAAGCAAACCCGTGTTCTCTAGTCTTGGATAGTGTCATATTTGCCAATGGTTATACTCCTTAAGTGGATGAGCAATTTGGTGGAGTAATGAGAGCTTTTGGTATGAAGGAAATGCCCCTCTAAATCTCGATGAAATCACTGCTATTAGGGTGACGGATTAGGATTAAAGCGATGGACAAACCATCTCTTCAGCTTTTAAAGCTGATGCCTGATGGTTGATCTACTATAATTGCTATGGCCCGCAGGGGTCACTTGCCTTAGATAGGCACTATGCGTCACAAGGAACTGGCTATTATTTGATGTATCTTGACAATAAATCCTCTATGGTTTTAGTCAGGCATGGAAAGTGAAGGTGACAGAATGGCTCCAGTCATGAGCATAGCAGGGTGCTAAGAATCTCCCGGTTTATAAATACTAAATACTAAAGAAAAATTTAAAATAGGTAATTGGAGTGTTAGAACCAAAAATCATATCGGGAAGTTACAGCAGTGACAGAGTAAATTTATGAAATATAGTTTAGAAATCTTGGTCCTAGGTGACACATGTAAGGGGATTGGTAAGGGAACTTTAGACCAAGGAAATATATATATATATATATATATATATATATTTATATATATATATACGTATATATATGTAGATAAATACACATATATATATAATTGAATATATATATATATATATATATATATATACATATATACATATATACATACATACATATATACATATATACATATATACATACATACATATATACATACATACATACATATATATATATATATATATATATAAATATATATATATATATAAATTTATATATATATACATATATATATATATATATATATATACCCTTTGGAGACGTGTAATGCTTCATCTAATTCTAGGAGATATCTATCACTGCATGAATTGATAAAAGATTACGCGAGGGTAACCGTGGAAATGTCTGAACGTATAATAAAACGACTAGGTTAGGTTACCTAGGCGAGACGAGATCTCGGCTACCTCAATGACCAAAATTCTAACTATACGATGGACACAGAATGGAAAATTATGCACATTATAAATATCTTTACAAGTATAATTTGCCTAAATACCTTACATAGTTCTACTAACTAAATAACACATGCCTAACGAACGACAGAACCATGGCGCTTCCGGTATCAGGCTTAGCTCCTAAACATAATAATTTTTTCTAATTTCACTGTGAAACAGGAGCTAAAAATTACTCATTGTAAAGACCCATTACTCAACTTCCGAAGGCGAAAGAAGTTGGAGAATGCAAAATAAAAATCCTTGTAAATCGATCGAAAAGTTGGATAAACAGGGAACACCACTGAGCGAAATCGCTACAAAATTAGGAATGGCCGCCATCTTGGATATGGCGCTGTTGGGGTGCTCAATAGTAGTACGAGAACCGGGGGTAACCTTGATACGGTCCCCTTCTATTCTGCCACGTCCCCCTCGAAGCGTAAATGCTATTAGGGGTGCAGATTGCTACTTTAGTCGTTTTATTATACGTTAGGACATTTCCACGGTTACCCTCGTGTAATCTTTTATTAATTCATGCAGTGATAGATATCTCCTAGAATTAGATGAAGCATTATACGTCTCCAAAGGGTATATATATATATATATATATATATATACATACTGTATATACATATATATATATTTGTATATATATGTACATATATATATATATATATATGTACACATATATACAAATATATATATGTATATATGTATATATATAATATATATAACATATAAATATGTATAAATATATATATATATATATATATATATACCCTTTGGAGACGTATAATGCTTCATCTAATTCTAGGAGATATCTATCACTGCATGAATTGATAAAAGATTACACGAGGGTAACCGTGGAAATGTCCTAACGTATAATAAAACGACTAGGTTAGGGTTACCTAGGCGAGACGAGATCTCGGTTACCTCAATGACCGAAACTCTAACTATACGATGGACACAGAATGGAAAATTATGCACATTATAAATATCTTTACAACTATAATTTGCCTAAATAGCTTACATAGTTCTACTAACTAAATAACACATATCTATAGATAGATAGATAGATACATAGATATATAGATAGATAGATAGATAGATAGGTAGATAGATATATAGTTATATAGACAAATAAAATTATCATATTCCACAGTCTTTATGACTGAAAATCAAAAGAAAATCATCTTACTTGGAATTCCTGTCTATATTCCTACCTCCAGCGAACCTCTTACGAAGAAAATTGCCTTCAAGTCCCAGAGACGTTTTTCTCTCTGGAGTTTCCCTCCGGACCTAACGATACTGGATCGTAAAGGAGAGGGAATGCATCCGTCCATAAATATGTACAAAAGATCAACACTCGTAAGGAATTTTATTACACATGCAGACGAACGTTCTATGAAAGGAGTGGTAGTGTAGCTTGAAGTTCTTTTGAAAGATATTTTACCTTTTCTTGGAACTGGGCCATTATAACTTTAGAGTATATATGCAGTCATTATTATCTTACATTTAATGGAAACTATAATACAATTTCTATTAGCTCTAAACTGAAGATTTGTATTTACATGGGAAAAGTATCAAATGGAAAATTAATTAGGTTTTATTCAGTATTGTCTTTAGCTATTAATTTTGAAATTATATGATATTATAGATACATGTTATAGTAGTTCAGATTTTTAGTGTCTGAATCTTGATATATTTGATATGTTTTAATTTTCACTTTATATAATGTTATGACCTGTGTAGGCCGTAGTTCTGGTTCTTTAAACTTTGATTTTTTTAAAGGAATCGTAGGCAGTACATTATTTATGTAACACGGTGAACTGAGGGAAGACAGAACAAAAACACTGGAAAAATCTAACAATATTTATTACAGTACACTTAAATAAATTCAACCTTGCACCAGGAGTAACAAAAAGCTCCTAAGACAAACAACAATGAGTAAACAAAAATGTCCTGGAGGACTAATATACAGAGTCCTCTAAATACACAAGGTTGACCTATATCTAATAATCTTAACCCTAACATAGAAAAACTAAACAGATCAAAAGTATGGCTCATATATTAAGCCGGGCCCACAAATATCAACAAACCACTACCCCATTACTAAACAGATAGGAATAAGGAAGACAGGAGAAATGAAAAGGCAGAAAACCTTAAAATTACCTACCTACACACAAACATTAAAGGCTAAACCAAATTCCAAACAATAAAACTTAACGAGAAAGCATACAAATACACATACCACATTAAACTAAATACATAAATATTTAAAAATATTCACATAAAAGAATTAAGCTTGGGGTCATAATTTATAGATACATGTATATATCTTAACAATGTATTAACTATCCGTGAAATAGTTCAACGGTACTTAACCATACATGGATTGGACGGCAAGAGAAGGGACGAACGTTCATCAGCATCAGAGGGAGTATCATTAACACCAGGAAAACGGGCTGGGCATATATATATATATATATATATATATGTCGGCTTTAATCAGCTTATAATGAAAACTAATAGAATGTATAAACAAACCAACTCAAAGTATAGATTGGAATATATTTGGTCGCAGCCTTTAACACTTTTTATAATTGTACGCAATTATACAGAGAGAGAGAGAGAGAGAGAGAGAGAGAGAGAGAGAGAGAGAGAAAGATTATTTAATATCTTATATAATTGGGCTGATCTTCCTATTAATTTTCAACTACTGAAGTGTCGGTAATATGTATATACTTTCCACGGATTTTCCTCTACTTTAAATTTGTCTGAATAAGTTTTTCACAATCCCACATTTCAATGGAACTAAGTGTGCAAGATTCCTTTTTGAATACCCACAAACACACATACACACACACACACACACACACACACATATATATATATATATATATATATATTTATATATATATATATATATATATATATAATCAATTCATATATAGAAGGATAGTATTCGTGAAAAAAACTTGCAGTTGAAAAATATTAGGCATTTTTTACAAAAAAAAAAAAAAAAAAAGAACACTAACGTCTATAAGAAGAAAATGTGATATGGGGATATGAAATGATTTTTCATGAGTAATAATTAGAAGGTACTATTAACTCGAGAATAGTAAATTCCCTCTTTACCATTAATACTCACATTAAGTTTTAGAGAAATGATAACGACAAAATCTATAAATATATATTAAATTATTTTCAAAGTACACTCATCCTTTGGTCATCCTCTGAACATATGCCATCAAATTAATAACATTGGGTAATATTATATTCTATCTTTCGTCTGTTGTGGATACCAAATTTTGTTCTACTGTAAAAGTCACTATAGTTTAATAAAAGAAAGAAATGCTTTATGTATGAAGTTTACCTATTTACTCAGACATACTAATCACTTTATCTTTCCAGAATTTTTTTTTTTTTTTATTATATGATTTATCAGACCTTGTTTCCTAAAGCACATCGTTAATTAAGTAGCCAACTTTTTAATTTTTGGAGAAAATATCTTGAAATTAAGACTTGATTTCTTAGATCTCCTGTAAGTTAAATCTGTTGCTCTAATTGAATTCCTTAGAAGAGATTGCTCGTTATATTCAAAAAAGAGATAATCATGAGATTTAGATAATTCCTTTATAATGATTATTGTTTCTCTAAAAGTTTTGGACAGTGTTTAATGTATTAGTGAATAGTCATACATAATTAGTATATTGTTAAATGTTTATATTTATTCGTATATGATGACTCTTTGTAATATTTTCTGTTAAAATACTTTGCGAAATTTTGTTTTAATGTCAATCTTAAAAAAATTTAAATTATTAAGTAAACACGGGTTACCTTTATTTCCCCTA
>NC_090747.1:48051992-48054492 GCF_036898095.1 Palaemon carinicauda | reverse complement strand
GTAGGAAAAGTGAGAGCCGCAGCAGTTGATAGGGCCTTCTTTGCATTGCAGAAGGCTGCTTCTTGAAGGGGACCCCACTTCAGGTCCTTTGGCTTGCCCTTGAGGGAGGCGTAGAGGGGAGCAAGAGTGGTGGCAATGGCTGGCAGAAAACGGTGATAATAGTTGATCATGCCCAAGAATTCCTGCAGAGCTTTGACGGTCGAGGGCGTGGGGAAATTCTGAACGGCTGCTACCTTCTCAGGGAGGGGATGGACTCCTTCAGGAGTGATACGGTGCCCTAAGAACGACACTTCGTTGGCGCCAAAGGTACACTTGTCGTACCGGACTACAAGGCCGTTTTGTTGCAGGCGGTCGAGCACGAGGCGCAGGTGACGGAGGTGTTCCTCTTTTGAGGAGGAGAACACAAGTATGTCGTCCACATAACATACACAGAAAGGGAGGTCCCCTAAGATGCCATCCATGAGACGTTGAAATGTTGCCCCAGCATTACGAAGGCCAAAACAGGAGTAATTGAAGGTGTATGTGCCAAACGGAGTGGTGATGGCGGTCTTGGGGATGTCTTTTGGGTTCATAGGCACCTGATAATACCCCTTCAGGAGGTCGAGCGTAGAGAAAACCTTCGCTTTGTGCAGGTAGAAGGTCACGTCGGCAATGTTTGGGAGGGGGGTAGTGATCCGGTTCTGTTTGCATGTTCAGACGCCTGTAATCCCCGCACGGACGGAGGGAGCCGTCTTTCTTCAGAACGATGTGTAAGGGTGACGACCATGGGCTGGAGGCCTTTTGGCAAAGGCCCATTTCTCCATTTCGGCGAACGTCTGATTGGCGGCTGCCATCGTTCCGGTGCCAGACGTCTGAATTTTGCGAAGACTGGGGGTCCCGTCGTCTTGATATGGTGATAAATACCGTGCTTGGCAGGAACCGTGGGCGTTTGGCGAAGTTCTGGACAGAAAACTTCCGGGTACGACGTGAGGAGGTGGGCGTAGGCATCCGTGGGTGCGCTGATGTGGAGAGCGAGGTTAGAGGGGGCGGGTTGAAGAGGTGTCGACAAGTAAGAGTCTGCGTTGACCAATCGTCGGTGGGCGACATCGACCAGAAGGTGGAAATGAGAGAGGAAATCCGCACCGAGGATTGGCATTGTGACGTCAGCAACGAGAAACTTCCAATTGAATTTACCGTTTCCGAACGATAATGTGAGGTTCTCTTAACCGTAGGTGGGTATCGCAGATCCGTTGGCAGCTACCAAGCGGACGTCGGCAGATGTAGACAAACTACGTTGTGCCTTGAAGAGTTTCCTTGGCAAAAGAGAACGACAAGCACCCGTGTCTACCAAAAATCGCACGCCCGTTCCTGCATCCTGTAAAAAGAAAAGATTAGAAACATGGGAGGCCACCGCCACAAGCGATGGCCTACTTACACGTTTTTTGGCCACTGACAATCTTTGGCACATTTCTTCGCGGTTGCCCCGAATCTGAAGTGGTAGTAGGAAAACTGCGGCGGATGGGAGGTAGTAAGTGGCTGTAGAAGTCGTTCGTTGGGGCGCGAGCGATTGGTGGGTGGTGGGCGGCTTTGTCGCCGCTTCGGCACGTCATGGGGTAGGCGTGTATGTCCTACGGCATTCATGTCAGCTTCGGTTGACGTTGAATAGGCATCCTCGTCGTCAGGGGTGGAGGCGTTGATGGAGGTCTTGAAGTGGCTGTCCATAAGGGCGTCGGCTTTGGTCATCAAGTCCTTTATGGGTAAACTATCGACATCGGGTATGGCAGCGTGCACAGGTTCAGGTAAACGGCGTATCCAAAGGGCACGGAGTAGGTTCACCTCACGAGGAGAGCCGTCTGCGGCAGGTTGAAGGCGAGCGATACTGGTCATTTCCCTGAGGGCAAGCGAAGCCCTTTGGTCCCCCAACGGTTGTTGCGAGAGCTGAAAAAGCTTTGCTATACAGGCGGCTGGCGACGGCGAGTACTGCTGCAGAAGGTATGATTTGAGGTCGTCATACGCTATTGGGGTGTCTCCTTGTTCACAAAGCCAGTCGGATATTTCTGGGAAGGTGTCCTCGGGTATCGCCGCGAGAACATAATCCGCTTTGGTGGTTGAGCGAGTCACGCCCCTGATACGAAACTGGACTTCTGCGCGCTGAAAGCAAGCAAACGCCTCTCCGCTGGCAAACGATGAAAGTTTGAATGGTGCGGCCGCAGCACCAACTGCCGTAGAGTCCGCCATAGTACCAACGATGAAGGGGCGAGGGGGTGGGGGTGGAAGGCGGTGGGAGCGAGTCGACTTCCGGGGTCACCAATGTGACGGGCCGAGAGAGGATGTGAACTCAAAGGCAGATTGGAAACGACTGAGTTATTTATTAAGGAACACTCTTCTTTATATACAAAACCCCAAGGCAACAGGACATGACCTGTTCGAGAGACAGACAAATGTTACAGGGCAAAACGGAGACATGATCATTCAGGTTCTTTTTAGTGCGAGGGAAGAGCGCAGATACAAGCATAATATA
>NC_090747.1:48044492-48046992 GCF_036898095.1 Palaemon carinicauda | reverse complement strand
TATATACACGTATATATACATATATATATATATATATATATATATATATATATATATATATATATATATATAAATATATATATATATATATATATATATAGTATATATATATATATATATATATATATGTGTAAATATATATATATATATATATATAAAGATATAAATATATATATATATATATAAATATATATATATATATATGTATATATATATATATATATATATATGTATATATATATAAACATATATATATATATAATATATATATGTGTGTATGTATGTATTTATATATATGTATATATATATACTATATATATATATATATATATATATATATATATATATATATATATATATATCTATGTGTGTATGTATGTATTTATATATATGTATATATATATATATATATATATATATATATATATATATATATATATATATATATATATATATGTGTGTGTGTATGTATGTATTTATATATATGTATATATATATATATATATATATATATATATATATATATATATATATATATATATATTATATATAGCCTAATAAAATATATATATATATATATATATATAAATATATATATACTATATATATATAATATATATATATATATATATATATATATATATATAATATAAATATATATATATTATACACAAAAAGAATAAAAAATATTACAACTATTATTAATAGATATTCATCTCTGTTATGCATAATATATTGTGGTTAAAGGGCTCTCTCTCTATCTCCTCTCTCTCTCTCTCTCTCTCTCTCTCTCTCTCTCTCACTCTCTCATCTCTCTCTCCTCTCTCTCTCTCTCATCTCTCTCTCTCTCTCTCTCTGATATTTTCCTGGCCACTTCTTATAGTTCCCTGGGCACTTTTCCAGGTCCCTTTACATTTTTCATTACTGAGATCCCTTTGATCATAATTAAATTTCCTTTAAGTAAAATCATCACGAAGTTTTCAATTAAAATATGTTGTTTTTTGGAAACCCTTCTCGTTACTTATTTGATTTTGTGAATTGTCATGATATTCAAAAGACAATCTTATTTTTTCTATTTTTATTATTCGAACATAAGACATTTATTTTCCTTTGTCAGTAAAAATATGTGTCCAGTATAGGCTCCTTCTTACGATCCATATCCTTAGATAAAGAATCATTCTGCTTACTCCTAAATGCACTTATACTAGAAGCATTGGTGGTTCTGTTACTTGAATTAATATAACTGCAGAAGAAGATTAGAGCTTACTTGTAGGAGATAGTTTGAGTCACGTTAGACATCAAGAATTGGATTGTACTCTGAAGGGTATAATTCGGATAATCTATTGAAAAAAAGGAATTTGAGCTACGATATGTTCAGATAATTTAAATGATAATCGTTAGGAAACTAACATTCTATCGCACATTTTATTAAGGAAGCTATTATTTAAAAAAAAATGGTATATTACCTATAATCTGCTACTTTTACTTAGGTTTTAAAAAAAAAATTATGTTGAATTTTATATAATCATCTGGTTCCATGATTGCTCAAAATTAGCTTACCATTCATTAGGAAAGAGAGAGAGAGAGAGAGGAGAGAGAGAGAGAGAGAGAGAGATGAGAGAGAGAGAGAGAGAGAGAGAGAGAGAGATGAATAATTATGTTTGAGGACAAATAAATTAATCAGCCTGAATTCCAGTCTATGTTTTCCAATTAAGAACTTAATTACATAAATAATTCATATTATACTCCTGGCCTTCTCCCTTTGATATTGAAGAGGCGATTTTAGTTTTATATTAGTCTCTAATATTAGGTTGTTTACCATTACACAACGCTGAGTCAACATAATGAAGGACATTAATATATTATATCTTTTATCACGTTCTGTTGATGTACCTTGAAAGATTTTGATTATCATATCGCCTATAAGAATAACATTCTCTTTATTACGATACCTTACGATGAAATAATACGATTAAAAGTTAATAAAAAATTAATTTTATTTGTATAGATTAATTTTTATACTGATCAAATATCCAAAAATATCATTATTTAGAGCAATGATTCCCAACCGGAGGGAAATTTCCCCAGGGGGAAAATTGGGATGTTTAAGGGCAAAATTTCAATCAGGAATTAAAATTCTGGAAATTATCAGAAAACAATTAGAGAATAGTTTCCAGTAAATTCCTTCTGTTCTCTTCTCACGAGTACCCGGTTCTTGAACTTTATTTTATGTACCTCTAAATTTTTGAGGTATATAAAATTATTGTTATTCTCCAAAATTATGATAATAATTTCATTCAATACAGGTATTTTGTCAATTTGTATAGATATTATTCAGATCAAAAAATATTTTCTGGTCATTGTTTGTAGTATTTTTCCAATACTGAACATTCACGATTAAAAACAAACAAACGAGTAGAACCGAAAAAAACCGTATGTTTAACATATTCCTATTCTCCGTAGTATGACTCCAAACTCGGTTTGGTGATTATCACCAGGT
>NC_090747.1:48028163-48030663 GCF_036898095.1 Palaemon carinicauda | reverse complement strand
GTCTCTCGGAAAGATAACCATATTACGGATTGAAACATAACTTTTTCTTACCGACTGTTTGAATTACTACAATTGACTGTAAATTTCACCTGAAAACTTCTTGACTTGATTTTAATAGAGGTTCAGCGGAACTCATTGTTAATAAAAAAATTATTTTAGAAAATTTTCTTCGTGGAACCTCAGCTAAGTTGCACATACATGGTAACATCTATATAGCAAGGTTTTTTTGTTTAATCAATTTTGTAGATTTTTGTTTCAAAACTAAAAAAAAGAAAAAGAAGTGTTCAGTCCTGTGAAAGTCTTTTTTTTTTTTTTTTTTTTTTTTTTTTTTTTTTTTTTTAAATA
Source organism: Palaemon carinicauda (assembly GCF_036898095.1). Taxonomy (NCBI): domain Eukaryota; kingdom Metazoa; phylum Arthropoda; class Malacostraca; order Decapoda; family Palaemonidae; genus Palaemon; species Palaemon carinicauda. The sequence goes on along the minus strand of NC_090747.1, from coordinate 48,030,318 downwards.
CTGAGCTTTCAAAGGTATTTTGTTTCCGGGAGACAAAAACATCGAGAAAAAGGCAAAGAATTATCCTGTTCACTTTCTTTTGTAAATCTTATACCACAATGCTTAGTAGTTTGATAATATAAAAACCGACTTATATAGTCTAAATTTTTTAAAGTAAAAATGTATCGTCTACATATCAAGTGTATATAAAAAAAACCTTAAATTCCACAGGATAATCAATTAAGCATGTCATTTCACAATAACAGAAATATATCTGCCAGGTTGGTCCACACGGCGATCCCATTGCTACTCCATCTACCTGCTCATATCAATTGTCATTAAACGTGAATGTGGATATAGTGGTATGTACTTCTAATAGTATTTTAAATTGTATTTTATTAAAAGATTCGAAAATGTTCTCTGGGATAGAGAAATGTTGTTCAAGAATTATCTACAATGTTTCCATTAATGGAATGTTTGTGAATAAACTTTTTATGTCGAAGCTTCACATGACATGCTTATTTGCATCCTCGACAGAATTTGTGAACTCTACAAATACATAAGTATTCTTCAGAATATATTCATCCACTGTGAACGGGGCGAACTTAGTTACTAAAAGTTTGAATAGGTCATATATACTATATATATATATATATATATATATGTTTATATATATATATATATATATATGTTTATATATATATATATATATATATATATACATATATATATATATATATATATATATATATTGCTGACAGAATTGGTATAAGATGAATACCTCTTTTATGAATCTTTGGGGGGCACCAAACATAATACAGGTTATGTTCCTGTTGGTATCATTACTGAAGGTTTTTCGTGTGACAAAATACCACCCTTCTTCCACTTAAGAACCCAGCAATGATAGCAACAGAAACACAACCTGGTATCATGTATGGTTTCCCCAAAGATTAAAAAAAAAAAGAGGCACTCCTCTGAGACAAATTCTCTCAGCTATTAATACCTCTTTCTATTTTGTTTATATTATGTTTTTCATGTTAGAGCGACGTTTAAGATAACTGATTATTGATAATATAGTTACTTACTCCGGAATTAGCTGCAATATCTTTATTCAACTCCTTTGCTTTGCTATCTATATACTACAAATCAAAAGAATACCCAATCTCTTTATGTTATACAATTAGACAATATCAAATATTGTGTTAAAGACATGTCTTTTTCCATTAGTCTCATGATCTAACGGAAAAAAAAACACATTTGTTTAATATATATGCGAAGATAATTACTTAAAAATATATCGTTTCGTATATATATATATATATATATATATGTGTATATATAAGTATATATATACATACATACATATATATATATATATATATATACAGTGAACCCTCGTTTATCGCGGTAGATAGGTTCCAGACCCGACCGCGATAGGTGAAAATCCGCGAAGTAGTGACACCATATTTACCTATTTATTTAACATGTATATTCAGACTTTTAAAACCTTCCCTTGTACGTAGTACTGTTAAGAAACTACCCTTTAATGTACAGAACACTTAATGCATGTACTTCAGTACCCTAAACTAAAACAGGCACAAATATTAAAGGCGATTTTATATCATGCGTTTCCTAAACACGCTAAAAAGCAACCAATGTTTTGTTTACGTTTATCTCTGATCATAATGAAGAAACAAATGCTTTTAGTGTACACATCTGTGTATAGGTTAGTTTTTTACATCGATTATATTGATTATTCAGTACAGTACATTGATTTTTTTATTACAGTACCAATGTTTTACTTAATTTTTCTTAGGACTTCTAAATGAAATGTTTTTCTTTATGACGCCGCCTGAAACGACGGCGTCATAAAATACGCTCAGTAAACAAACGAAGGCATTTAACGCGCATGATGAAAGTGATAAATAATGATATTACAGTAAAAGCTTTTAGAAAATATGTTATTACAAATATTATTTACCGTATCTATATAAAATCATACATACTTAGCAAAGCAGGAAAACAATTTAAGAGAGAGAGAGAGAGAGAGAGAGAGAGAGAGAGGAGAGAGAGAGAGAGAGAGAGAGAGTTGTTTTACGTACGTAAATGTAAATTCTGAACAAAAAAATAGCTCCATTTCATATAAAATAGGTTATTACAAATATTTTACTTTATC
>NC_090747.1:48005663-48018163 GCF_036898095.1 Palaemon carinicauda | reverse complement strand
AATATATCTCATATGAATTGATAATCAGGCATAAAGGCTGAAATTGTTATATGAGAAAATTTTATCAAAATTGTAGAATTATCTAGTGCACTTTTATTTGTTCATAGCGGACATGTTGCATGAAGAAACAGTATTCATTCAATTCTACTGTATGTCATTATTTGCATTAGTTTCCATATGAGATTTTTAAAAGGTATAATAAAACAATTAAGCATCGCTGCATATACTGTACATATGCACTACTATCACAGGCTGTAAAGCATTACTATGGTATTGAAATTATGCTGTGTTCTCTGTATTCTGTATATATAATTCTGTACAATTGTTTATTCACAAAATCCAAATTTGCAGAGTTGTAGAGGTAAAACAGACTTGTTTAAACTCGCAACAACCTTTGCATCTTTCATAGCCTACTCTCAGTAGATGTTGAGCAAGAACAACTTGCTTTGTAGGTATTTTCCATTTCACGCCCTTAGTGACACTGGTTGGATCGATTCCTCGTTCATACATGATTACTACAAGTGTCTCTATCATAGGAAAATGTGTGATAACTTCTTTGGTTGGTAACTGAGAGAGTGTGGAAAGAGGTACTGTGGCAGTGGCATATGCATTTCATGCCGATCCAGCTGAACGTTTTCCCTATATAGCAAATGAAGATGTCACATCAAATTAAGTGGATGCATGAAATGCAGGAAGTGCGCCACATTTTTTTTTTTTTTTTTTTTTTTTTTTTTTTTTTTTTTAATGACCAAGTCTTTAAGCCATTAACGTCACATCAAGAAAGTGCAATGCTGAACTACTACCAAATGCCAACCACAGATTTCCACATGGGACTTATACCAATGACAAGATATCAAATACAATATCAACACGCATCACCTCATCATGGAACAGCACACCTATATAATTCATGTCTTTGAAAATACAATCATTAAATGAGTCTGAAAAACGGGGTTCAATGATAACCATTTAGACATTGTCTCGCTTGACTGTGTCATGATTTGGAACAATTCCTTCAAGACATCCTAGATCTGATTGTTCCGCACCTGTTTTTCATATGAAAAGAATTCTCATCTTGCTTATTTTACTTACCGGAAAGCAATATAAAATGTTGAACAAATTGTGTTATCCGTCTTAAAATGATTTTATATAATCTAATGAGAGTGTGTGCTAGATTTCTTAACTGTATCACAAAGTGTAGAATTTTGAGTAAGCCTCCGGATTGAACAGAAATTCTTTAAAGGGATTTTGTCCGATTCAAAGAATGCACTGAATCTTCGTCTTTTTTTTTTTTTTTTTTTAACATTTACCCTTGAGATGAAAGGCAACCTTTACAAATGTTATTATAGAGTTTACCTCAACCTACAACAAGTCTCCTCAAAATATTTTGATTGGATTTATGTATTTTGATAGTTATTACTTATATTGTTGTCGTTTTGATCATTTCTTTTATCAGTCTATGTGCATCGAATATACTTTTTATCATCACATCGTTTGTTATGTGAGATTTTTTTTTAATACGAGCATTCTCATCTACGAACTTGTTTTTTTTTTTTTATAACACTGGTGGGTATTTTTGGGTTGCTCCACAAGAGTATATCTAAATCGTTTTTTAATAAAAATATATTTCTGAAAAAGAAAATGCATTAAAATAAAAATGTCGCTCCATGCAGCTATAATGGCAGCTTTCACTTTGGCTGGTTAGCTATTCTGCTGTAAAAATGTAGATGTGTTTAAATTTTTTTTTTCTGAGTTTCGAGAGATGTGCTCTTGTCTCCTTGTATTATTCCTAAAATATTACACATTAGAGATGTTAGAAACACCCTGAAGCCATTTGTTGTGTTAGACACGTTTCATGGTCAATAAAATTTCCGTAGACGCCAAAATTTTTTAAATTTTCTAAATGAATGCTTTAAAATTAATTGGTCAAACGCCAGGTAGTATCTAATATGACAAGGTTGTATTACCAACCATATTTTCCACGGTGACTGCTGTTTTCTTTTTTTAATAAGATAGTGATAAAATGCCTAATTAGATTGTTCTTGCAACAATTCATATACTTTTGATTTTTTTCCGGAAGCTATATTCTAAAACCCAAACTAGTTGATATTTTAATGAGATGAATATTAAGTTATTATGTAGTGAAATCTATAGGTAGTATTGATAGAAAGGAGACGAGTACTTTTGGTTACCATATGCATCTAAACAGCTTGATTATTCTTGGTCATAAAAAGCGCTAAATGTAATTATGCATAGTGTAATTTCAAAAAATTATATTTATTATTCATCAACATTGAGACTCGCTGGAAGATTTAATCTTTTTCTCACCTTACATCACTCCCCTGTAAAGTGTTTATACCGAGAAAGACAATTTAACCGATCATTACAATATTCTAACTATGAGATGTAGAATCCCAATATTTTCATCAACTGTTATATTTGCAAAGATTCATATGAAATTCAAATTTCACTCAACTCTAGATTGTAGCTTGTGGTGTAGTTTTTTTTTTTTTCACTCCAATGTGCTGGTACTCAATGTATTTCTGTGAATATACCTTGCTTTCCATATGCATGATTTGCATGCAATGCTTTCAGCAATAGATTAGAGATTTTAACAGAATTATGTTTATGACATTTAAATGTAAATCTTAAAAGGGTTATTTATCCTCTGTATCGTTATTAAAGTATGTTGTAAAACACGTAAATGGGAATGACGTTGATTCGTGCAACAATGTGATTTCTGATTTCCTTTTTCACAAAAATCTGCAATAGAATGAATATTCAGATTCCAGAAGGTTTTGAAAGACTTTCAAGTGACAGCGTTGTTAACTTCATTAATTTGTTAAAGGGATGGGAGCCATTTGGTAATACACAAAAGTTGGTAAATTTTAACCCTTTGTAATCAAATAGGTATGAAATGAAAATTCACATATTACTTATAGTCAGAGTGTATTCCGTGTATGGTGTATTATCTTCCGTTAGAAATACTAAAAATAAAACAAATATTTTTAGTGAGGGCAAAGACTAGCCTAGATACTATTCCTAATATGATAATCTAGTAATGGGAATTTTTCGTAAAATTTATTTAGATTCTTTCCTTCAATCGCCTAGTCTCATTAGGTCTGCCTACCTGCCTAGACATGAGGGAAAACCAGTTATGGTAATATTTATATCAGAATAAAGTAATCATACATTTTTCTTTTCTTTTTTTATATACACGACAATAGAATTTGTTTTTTTATTGATATAAGGAAAAAAGTCTTCATAGAGTGTAAATGTATCTTAGTGGTAATATGTGAACGATTTTATTCTCTAGTATATAGAAATATTATTCTTGTAGTTCAGGATATCATTTCATATATATATATATATATATATATATATATATATATATATATATATATATATATATGAAATGATATATATATATATATATATATATATATATATATATATATATATATATATATATATATATATATATATATATATATATATATATATATATGGGTTGAGTACGATTGATCCAATGACAATTGGTCCAATGACGATTTGGCCAATGCCGATTGGTCCAAAATCAACTGGTCCAAAGGGATTATTGGTCCAACACGATAATTAGTCCAATACCGTCTCGTCCAAAGGAAAATTGTTTCAATGATGGAACAACCTCACTAAAGTAAAGTTGACAATAGCTTTGTTATTGTTACTACTTTTACTAACTTTTGTTATTTTTTCTAACTTTTAGTAAGCGCTAGGTTCCCTTACTATGGAGTCAACTGCCTGTAACACAGTGCTTTCCGAAAGAGGGAAGGAAAAGCTTTCCGTTAATGGATATTTGTAAGAACTAAGAAAACTACTGGAGAAGCTACATATTACTGGAGATGTGAAAGAAGAGGATGTGAAGGAACCGCAATCACGCACTTCGAAGATGACTGCCATTATCTGAAAAAAGAAAATGAACACACTTGTGGACCTGCTGAGTCAAGTCGTACACATATAGTGAAATTCCACAATGCAATTAAGGAAAAAGCTAGTATCACCAGTGATAAACCTTTTCAAATTATTCAAGATGTCCTTAGTCAACTGGATTCATCTGTTGTGCCGTATGTTGGGTCAAAAGAAACTCTCAGCAAAATGATAAGAAGAGTACGCAAGGAAGGACCTCAAGAACCAAATGATTTACATGATATGTTCATTCCAGAAGAATACAGTAAAACTCTAGCTGGTGAGACATTTCTAGTTAAGGAATCTAGCATTGGAAATGATAAGATATTGTTATTCACCACCCATTCTAACGTAAAAAAACTAAAAGACGCTAATTTTTGGATAATGGACGGAACGTTCAAGACTGTCCCAACACTTTTTAAACAACTGTACACGATTCATGCTCCGGTTGGACCGCAAGAGAGAAGTCGCATCCTACCTCTAGTTTATGTGTTAATGACACAAAAAAACATTGAAAGTTATGTACAGGTTATCCGCGATCTTCTCTACTATGCTGCTGAAAGTGATATCGTTCTCTCTCCGGAAATGATTACCACAGATTTTGAAATTGGAATAATAAGTGCAATTAAAGATGAAATTCCTGGCAGTCAACAAAGAGGTTTTTTTTCATCTCTGTCAAAGTATTTACAGAAAAGTTATCTCTTCATGTTAGAAAAATGAATACAGCACTAATGAAAACTTTTACTTAAACATCAGGAAAATAGCAGCACTTGCTTTTTTACCTGCAAACGAAATTGAGGACGCCTGGTTGCAATTAAAACAAACTATTCCGGTTTGAAGGTACGCCTATGGTAAATTATTTCGACGAAAATTACGTTCGCGGAAAGGTTAGACGAATATTACGAGGCCAAGAAATGAGATATCCTCCGCTTTTCCCCCCTGCATTATGGTCGGTGTATGACAGAGTAGAAGGAAGTGTACCAAGAACACAAAATAAAGTAGAAGCGTGGCATAGACGTTTGGAAGTGTTAATAGGCTCAGCCATGTTGGGATCTTTCAACTATTTAGTGGGTTAAGAAAAGAACAAAAGCATACGGAGGACGAAAGGGAATGCATCGTTCGTGGAGAATTAAATCGCAAATTAAAGATAAAAGATACTGAACGTGAACAAAGGCTTTTAACTGTGTTTTCTGAGAAAGATAATTATGAAACGTTAGATTTTTTACGGGCGATAGCTCATAACCTGAGGTTTTAAATTCTGACCTATCCAATATATCAGATTTTATTCCTTTTTTATTTTTAATATTTAATTCATTATTACATGTTATATCTTCAATGTGAAACTTTTGATTTTGTGTTCTGAATATGTGCAAAACTAAGTTATTAATTTCTGACTTATAAAATAAATGATTTTATTTCATTTATATTTTTTCCTTAATTCCTGTATTACAATTTTCAGTATTAATATTTTAATATATATATATATATATATATATATATATATATATATATATTATATATATATATATATATATATATATATATATATATATATATATTTATATATATATATATATATATATATATATATATATATATATATAAATATATATATATGTATATATATATATATATATATATATATATATATATATATATATATATATATATATATATATATATAAATAAATATATATATATATATATATATATATATATATATATATATATGTATATATATATATATATATATATATATATATATATATATATATATATATATATATATATATATATATATATATTAATATTTGAACAATAATTCTGTTGGACCAATTAACATTTGACCAATAATCCAGTTGGACCAATTAATATTGGGCCAATAATCCCATTGGACCAATTGATTTTGGGCCAATAATCCCATTGGACCAATTGATTTTGGACCTATCGTCATTGGACCAATTGTCATTGGACGAATTGTCCGGGACCGATATATATATATATATATATATATATATATATATATATATATATATATATATATATATATATATATATATATATATATATATATGTATATATATATATATATATATATATATATATATATATATATATATATATATATATATATATTGTGTATATATATATATATATATATATATATATATATATATATATATATATATATATATATATATATATATATATATATATATATATATATATATATATGTATACAGTAAGCGCAGCAAAGCAAAAGAATTGCAGTTTGGAAAGGGATTGTGTCACGACCATATTTAAATACAAGAAGGGGACAGTCCTTGCTCATAACCTCCAGTCTATTTCAAAGATCAATTCCTTTTTATATGGTCAATATTCTTTTATTAACTCACTAAATGTGGCCAATATCTTCTAACCTATTGATTTCCATGAAGTTCAAAATTATAGAATCTTTTATTTTTACACAACTTCCACGTATACACTTGTCAAAATATACCGGGGAATTTCTTTTTTTTTTATTGTATTGAGCAAGTGGATTTTTTTTTTCACGGTCAAAGACAAGTTTTTTTTTTTTTTTTGTCTTCATTCTGCTCTGTCCTTGTATTCATATTTCCTTATAGCGAATTAGGTTACGAATGTGTTAAACGTAATAATCAGAAAGCCAAAAATAGATATTCTGTCTTAGAAATCACATATTTTTTACTCACATCTATAACCCTGACTTAATATTAAAGAAATAATCTGAGCAAGCAACGTGTGTAGTAATCAACCGAGCATATTGTTTAAATGTTCTCCCAAATGAATAGCAATGTGGCTGATTGTCCCTGCAATTTCTATGTAATTCCTAATGAGCTTTTTTTTTTTATTTCTTTTTTTTATCCTTCGTCTGGACACCAAAAAGACATAATCTTCGATATTTTCTTGAATTAATTATCTTAAAATTTCTATCTATATGGTGTGATAATATTTGTTGTAACCTTTGTTTTTTATTTATAACTTAACCAAACCAAAATTGATAATAATGATGATACATACAACAAAAAGAAAAAATACAACCCCTTTTTTATGATAATAATTGACAAATAATGATAAAGATTCCTACCTCCCATGGTCATTGCTAGTCTATTTCCCAAAACTTTCGTTATCTCGCTATTCTTGTATGATGATACAGGGAAGAGAAAGAAGAGCATTTCTATAATCAAGGCGTTACGCTGAGTCCTGTAGACAAAACACCGATACATGTGATACACACCATAGTTTTTCGTCACCCACCTGTTATGAAGGGGAGCCAGACAATAACTGCTGGTAACTCAGCAGGTGAAAAAAAGTATGATCGCTCCTTTGCATTCTTTTCGTATTTCACAGAACATATAACACAATCTATAAACCCTTAATGTAAGCCTTTTCATGAAGCCATTTAACATTTACCGGACATGATAGAGGCATAACAAATATATATCGAAATAATATCATTACAGTTTCTCAGCAAATATAGTAATGTTAATATTCACATATCAGCTCCAAGATACCCATCCATTTGTGTTCTTAGTTTTTTGCTTGAATTTTATAAGTATTTTCCCATTAAAGTAACTTCAAGAGATTATAAAAAGAGATTATTGCTACGATTTATTTCAATACTTATTCTGCCATATTCATGATTATTATTATTATAACTATCATAATTATTATTATTATTATTATTATTATTATTATTATTATTATTATTATTATTATTATTATTATTATTATTATTATTATTATTATTATTATTATTATTATTTGGAGCAATAAAATAAATTGAAATAGTTGAAGAAGGACAAATCATATCTTGAAAAGTCGCTTATATTAATGGTTATTAAATCTAATTTTCTATATATCATTTTTAGAAAATTAAAAGTTATTGAAGAAGATTTCCTGCCCCATGTATCTTTTATGCAAACATATCCATCATTATTATGCTTATCCATCTTTTACTTTGCGTTTCGTGTAATAGGGAAAAGCTGTCTATTCTAAGTACATATATACATTAATAATTTTTACAGGCATATCCGTAACTCTTATACCCTCTGCACACACACATACAGACACACACATACATACACACACACTCACACAGACATACAGACACACACATTCATACACACACACTCACACACACATACAGACACACACACACACACACACACACACACACACACACACACATATATATATATATATATATATATATATATATATATATATATATGTGTGTGTGTGTGTGTGTGTATATATATTTACACACACACACACACACATATATATATATATATATATATATATATATATATATATATATATATATATATATATATATGTACAAAAATTTGAGAGAGGTAATAGTCGTGTGCATAATTCATACAAACAGATATGCTACCGATCAAAGTATATTTAAGTATATTTATTTATTATCGAATTAACATTATATTTCCCGAATAAGTTTTCTCTTCTTTTGATCACCTAAGAACAAAAACTTTCCAAAGCCATATTATCTTGTTTACCAAGATTTCGCCTAAACTATTTTTGTTTACTTACACAGAATAAAATATTCAAAATGAGATAATGGAAAATAGAATTCCATTCAATTAAAGGGTTCTACCAATATTAACATATCCATCAGAAATATTGAGCCTTACGAATTTCTTGAAACATAAGCTAGTTACAACTCAAGGAGCTATGAAAAGAATAATGATGGGAATAACACTAGGAGATAGAAAAAGAGCAACATGGATACGAGAGCTGAGTAGAGTAGAGGATATTTTAACAATTTATAAGAAAAAGAAATGGACATGGCCAGGACATGTTATGAGAATGACGAGCAATAATTTAACATTATTAATTTTTGTAATGTGTTGTTTATATTATTTTACTATTTATTTACAGAGGCAGGAGTCAAAACAATACCTTAGAGACTGGCGATGTATATTTAAAATTAGCGCCTAAGATTATTCTCCATCATTCTCTGAACATAGAGGGCAATGGAATGGCTGTGGATGATTCATTGGGTACACTTGTAGGCTCCCCATAAATCCCTTTATCTCTTGAAAGATAAGGTTGCTGACACTACTAGACACTATTAAGCTTGAACGGATCTCGCTCTCCCGTCCAACAGATTCCCCTTCAGCGAGATTTCCAATAGGTTACCACAATCTGAAATACTAGTTAGAAGTTTTCCTCTTGTTTTAGAACTTAGAAATGTGAAATTGTGTTCAGTGGATACGAAAGGCCATTCAAATAGGAATTGTCACATGGGAAGAGGTCCATGATACATCCTGAAAAAAAAAAAAAAAAAAAAAATGGAAATCGGAAACGTAGAAATGAACGCTACATAGGTTTCCTTATGTCAGCGTATATGTTTGTGTTACTATGTTTGCTTGTAATCGTTACTCAGTGCAAGACTAGACATCTTTGTATCAGCAGTATAATAAAGAAATATGATCGTCTGATGAATAGTATTAGTTTTTCACATAGGACACCTAAATAACTTTATCGTATATATATATATATATATATATATATATATATATATATATATATATATATATATATATATATATATATATATATATATATATATATATATATATGTGTGTGTGTGTGTGTGTGTGTGTGTAAAAGAGAGCAAAGGAGAGAGAGAGAGAGAGAGAGAGAGAGAGAGAGAGAGAGAGAGAGAGAGAGAGAGAGATCAGCAAATCTTTGAGTCTCATATGACTGATAAAAAACAGAATTGAATCTTTTCCATAATTTAGGGAATATTTATCTACAAAATTCCATCCCAGGAACTGTCTGCAGGGTGAAATGTTTTAAGTCCTAACTCCCCTTTCATTTTTTAAAATCTTTTCTATATCCATTTTTCCTGTTATTTTTCTTTTTAGTCTGTCACAACAAATTGGGCGCATGGCTTTTTTTCTGATATTCTTTTTCAAATAACTGTTGTATTTCTTTCGTTCGTGTTCTTATCTTGCAAGGTGAACTATAATTGATTCTTAATATTAAACTCATTTTTTATCAAGACAGTGAATAATTCAGAACTTTTAAAAGAAAAATATACTTGCTGTGTCATGGTTGATTGACTTTATTTAATGAGTCTGAGGGAGTTTATTTGAATTGGTAAGATTTAGAGTATTTTTGAGACAGAAAACCAGGTATTTATTAAAGTTATTCATATAAAAATTATATATATGTAAGCTATCCTGTAATTTCCCAATGGAAAACAATTACTGAAGTATAGTTACTTACCATGTGAATCCACTAATTTCTTAATAATACTGTGATTCCGGGTCTCTGTTTATTTTGTGTAAGACATATCAGCATCGGGAAAATTTTCTTTTCATGACCTAAAAGGATTCTAGTGACAGTCAGCTAATTATATATGAAGCTGATAAAATGACAAAAGGGTTTTGTTCATGTTATAAGTGAAAGATAGTTTGATCTACTTTCATGAAGAGCTTTAAAGTAGAGATATACTTCTGTACAATATTGATTAATGTGTGAGATAAAATGCTGTACTGTAGTATTAAATTGTAAGGGTCAGAAGGATGATTGTATGACAAATTGATAACGTGAGAAAGGTTTTCCTTCGGGTAAGGGGAATGTCATGTTCTTCCAGTTTAGTATCTAGATATTTTGGATCAAGGTCTAAGATAGAATTTTATACTGGAGTCCAGATATATCTAAATCAAAATATTGCGTAAAATCTAAAAGAGAATTATGTATTTTGATTAAGTTTTTTTTCGGTTAAATAAATATTTATATATAACTTATCCCTCCGTCCAATTTATATCTAAATTGATATATCGTTCAACCCTTTCCTCTTTCTCCACGACACAAGGGCATTTTCTATCCTCCAAAATCCTCTCCTCAAACTGTATCAGGAAATAGATTTCCCACTTCCAACTGAATCCTGGGTTTCACTCTTCCTCTTCTTCAGTCTTCCCTCTGATTCTAAATCCTCAGGACTCCGGATAAATACTTGCTTCCTTTTGTGTATGTCTTCCACTTTATCTTCTTTCGATTTTGATCAGTATCATTTAAAATTAAAAGGTTTTCATCTATAGCATATTAAAAGTACCCGTACACAACATTGTTATGATAAAATGCAAGTCTTTTCTTTTTGGTTTTTGAGGTCTGTTAACAAGAATATTTTACTTTTAACACTCTACTTATATAGCGGACAGAGTTCTTCAGTGTGATATTATGCTTAGTTTATAATTTTTTTCCATCTTAAGCGTAAGAGCATCCCACACTACCCATGGATCGGGGAGACAAGGGCATAAGTTGGCAACCGCCGCCTTACTTCCTTTGCATTCACTTCATATGCTTGGTCTTTGTTAAGAATGAATTATTTATACTTGTCAACTATAATAATAATAATAATAATAATAATAATAATAATAATAATAATAATAATAATAATAATAATAATAAAAACTTAGATAGGGGTATCAAATGTTAATCTGTTCCCTAGTTGCAGTTGATAATAGAAAGTAGGTAGCTGAAAAGATGGAAAAGTGGTAATCTCGTCTCTCTCTCTCTCTCTCTCTCTCTCTCTCTCTCTCTCTCTCTCTCTCTCTCTCTCTCTCTCTCTCTCTCTCTCTCTCTCTATATATATATATATATATATATATATATATATATATATATATATATATATATATATATATATATATATATATATTCTATATATATATATATATATATATATATATATATATATATATATATATATACATATATATATGTATATATATATATATATATATATATATATATATATATATATATATATATATATATATATATATTAAAAAAAAACATTATTATAAAATTAATTATTATGTTTCTTATTTTCTAACTGAGATATTTATAATTTAGTTAGTTTAGAATCCCTGAAATTTTGCTTTCATGTAATTGTCCGATATATTAGGAACTAATTCTCCACCTCATGTGTTTCATCTATTCTTCATATGAAAGAAAGAAATATATTATGCTTTATCAAAGAAAAAAAAAAGAAAAAAAAACAGTATGTCGAAGAGAAGAAGCATATTGAAGATTTCGAAAGCAGACATAAGCAAATCTGGCAATTAAACTTAATTAAACTTAATCGGGTCACAGACAGAAGACTATTATCCCATCACTGATATTCTAATTAGATTATTTTCTTCTGGTTGTATAAGGGGAGTAATTAAACCTCATTGCCTAAGGCCATTAAGATAATTGTCCTAAAAACCGGCAGATCGTATTCTTGAATCAGAACTTACTCTCGCTTCCCCTGGAGATAAATAATGTTTAGAATTTGGATTTTTGAAATGAAATAAGCGATGTTTCATTTTTCATCGAAATTAATCTCTCTGTTTGGTTATGCATAATAATACCAAACAAATAATGCTAATTCATTGACAAAAAGAAGGCCCTGGCAATGACTTAATGACATAAGAGATTAATGAAGATTAATAGAAAAATATGACAAAAAAAGTATAATTTCCTTACGGTGCAATTGATACTTGCATTGA
>NC_090747.1:47990663-47995663 GCF_036898095.1 Palaemon carinicauda | reverse complement strand
TATATATATATATATATATGTGTGTGTGTGTGTGTGTGTGTGTGTGTGTGTGTGTGTTTGTGGTGTATGTGTGTGTGGGGGGAAGCATTTTTCTGTTGCATTTGTGTATAATTTTGTTTGTACCCTATGCTATCTACAAGAGGTTGATTCCCTTCACACCATCTACTATATTTTTATATACTCCTAAATATTTTCTCTTGCATATCAAGGTAACTACACAAAGAGTTAATCATTTAGAAAACAACATTCTGCTTGATAAATATAAATTCCGGAATCCTTTTACAAAGAAAAGAAATCTAGAAAGTATAAGGTGGGAAATTTAAAAAAGAAGTATTCAAATGAATTTGTTCTGATTTTCCACTCAGGAGAAACACCTCTTAATCCAGTGAGCCATTAAAGATCTGAAAGATCTGAATGACATCCTTAACTCTTCCTAGAAAGAGTGAATTATGGAATAATTTTAAAGCTTAGAATTTAAAGAATATTCAGATCATGTTTCTCCGTTTCATACTATTTATGAACTAGAATACACTTTACACAACTAATTCTAATTGATGCTTTGGAAATGAAGTAATAAATTTTTGATAAAATACAAATCCCATATGCGTGTGATTATGCCATGGCATTTTTTTACTAGAATTTCACCCTTTTTGTCCGTAAGAAATAAATGTCTGATTTTAATCAATATACATAGAATATTTTTCTGGTGGATACGACAAAACAATTCAGATGCTGAGTGGGATCAGATTAAGTGCCTATATGAGAATAAAGCTTAAAACCTTTGCTTTAGCGAGCGAGAGAGAGAGAGAGAGAGAGAGAGAGAGAGAGAGAGAGAGAGAGAGAGAGAGAGAGAGAGAGAGAGAGTGGTTTTACCTGCCTAACTCCTTTTTCAGGTGATTTTGTCACCATATTTATGTACAGTAATTATATAAATACTGTATTATTGTATATATGTTCTAACATAAGATTCATCTATTCCTAGTCGTTGAACGGTTTTCTTTACTGCTGACGTTTTGACAGAATCAGAGTCTTCCTCAGAGTCTATAAAGGCAATGCATAGTGCTTTGCCCTACTTTTTTTTTATTTTCCCATTAACTGGATAATTACATGGATATGGTCTGTTGTTGAACAGCCGGTTGTAAAGCGTGCGTTCTCTTGATGAATTAAAGTGTAGGTTTCTTTCTATTCGTCAATGTTATTGTACCAACCGTTTGTCACACAATTGTACATAACTATTTTGTATATATTATGCTTGTATCTGCGCTCTTCCCTAGCACTAAAAAGAACCTGAATAATCATGTCTCCGGTTTTGCTCTGAACATTGTCTGTCCCTCGAACATGTTTTGTCCTCTTGCCTTGAGGTTTTGTATATAAAGAAGAGTGTTCCTTAATAAAACTCAGTTGATTGCATCCTGCCTTTGAGTTCACAACCCTCACTCGGCACTGTCACATTGGTGACCCCGGAAGTCGACTCGCTCCCACTGCCTTCCACCCCCACCTCCCTCGCCCCTCCATCGTTGGTACTATGACGGAGAGAGACTCTACTACAGCAGTTGGCGCTGCGGCCGCCCCATTGAAACTTTCACCGTTCGCCAGCAGAGAGGCGTTTGCTTGGTTTCAGCGCGCAGAAGTCCAGTTTCATATCAGGGGCGTGACTCGCTCAACCAACAAAGCGGATTATGTTCTCGCGGCGATACCCGAGGACACCTTCCCAGAAATATCCGACTGGCTTTGTGAACAAGGAGACACCCCAATAGCGTATGACGCCCTCAAAACATACCTTCTGCAGCAGTACTCGCCGTCGCCAGCCGACCGTATAGCAAAGCTTTTTCAGCTCTCGCAACAACCGTTGGGGGACCAAAGGGCTTCGCTTGCCCTCAGGGAAATGACCAGTATTGCTCGCCTTCAACCTGACGCAGACGGCTCTCCTCGTGAGGTGAACCTACTTCGTGCCCTTTGGATACGCCGTTTACCCGAACCTGTACGCGCTGCCATACCCGATGTCGATAGTTTACCCATAAAGGACTTGATGACCAAAGCGGACGCCCTTATGGACAGCCACTTCAAGACCTCCATCAACCCCTCCACCCCTGACGACGAGGATGCCTATTCAGCGTCAACCGAAGCTGACATGAATGCCGTAGGACATACAAGCCTACCTCGTGACGTGCCGAAGCGACAACAAAGCCGCCCACCACCCACCAATCGCTTGCGCCCCAACGAACGACTTCTACAGCCACTTACTACCTCCCATCCGCCGCAGTTTTGCTACTACCACTTCAGCTTCGGGGCAACCGCGAAGAAATGTGCCAAGGATTGTCAGTGTCCAAAAAACTTGTAAGTAGGCCATCGCTTTTTGCGGTGGCCTCCCATGTTTCTAATCTTTTCTTTTTACAGGATGCAGTAACGGGCGTGCGATTTTTTGTAGACACGGGTGCTTGTCATTCTCTTTTGACAAGGAAACTCTTCAAGGCATGACGTAGTCTGTCTACATCTGCCGACGTCCGCTTGGTAGCTGCCAACGGATCTGCGATACCCACCTACGGTTACGAGAACCTCACATTATCGTTCGGAAACGGTAAATTCAATTTGAAAGTTCTCGTTGGTGACGTCACAATGCCAATCCTCGGTGCGGATTTCCTCTCTCATTTCCACCTTCTGGTCGATGTCGCCCACCGCCGATTGGTCAACATAGATTCGTACTTGTCGACACTTCTTCAACCCGCCCCCTCTAACCTCGCTCTCCACATCAGCGCACCCTCGGATGCCTACGCCCACCTCCTCACGTCGTACCCGGAAGTTTTCCGTCCAGAACTTCACCAAACGCCCACGGCTCCTGCCAAGCACTGTATTTATCACCATATCAAGACGACGGGACCCCCAGTCTTCGCAAAATTCAGACGTCTGACACCGGAACAATTGGCAGCCGCCAAACAGACTTTCGCCAAAATGGAGAAAATGGGCCTTTGCTAAAAGGCTTCCAGCCCATGGTCGTCACCCTTACACATCGTTCTGAAGAAAGACGGCTCCCTCCGTCCGTGCGGGGATTACAGGCGCCTGAACATGCAAACAGAACCGGATCACTACCTCCTCTCAAACATTGCCGACGTGACCTCCTACCTGCACAAAGCAAAGGTTTTCTCTACGCTCAACCACCTGCAGGGGTATTATCAGGTGCCTATGAACCCAGAAGACATCCCCAAGACCGCCATCACCACTTCGTTTGGTACATACACCTTCAATTACTCCTGTTTTGGCCTTCGCAATGCTGGGGCAACGTTTCAACGTCTCATGGATGGCATCTTAGGGGACCTCCCTTTCTGTGTATGTTATGTGGACGACATACTTGTGTTCTTCTCCTCAAAAGAGGAACACCTCCGTCACCTGCGCATCGTGCTCGACCTCCTGCAACAAAACGGCCTTGTAGTCCGGTACGACAAGTGTACCTTTTGGCGCCAACGAAGTGTCGTTCTTAGGGCACCGTATCACTCCTGAAGGAGTCCATCCCCTCCCTGAGAAGGTAGCAGCCGTTCAGAACTTCCCCGCGCCCTCGACCGTCAAAGCTCTGTAGAAATTCTTGGGCATGATCAACTATTATCACCGTTTTCTGCCATCTATTGCCCCCACTCTGGCTCCCCTCTACGCCTCCCTCAAGGGCAAGCCAAAGGACCTGTAGTGGGGTCACCTCCAAGAAGCAGCCTTCTGCAATGCAAAGAAGGCCCTATCAACTGCTGCTGCTCTCACTTTTCCTATCCCCCCCCCCTCCTTCTCTCCACCGATGCCAGCGACGTCGCTATTGGTGCAGTACTCGAGCAGGTGGTCAAAGGCTTGCCCCGCCCATTGGCCTTTTTCAGCAGAAAACTGTCCAAGACAGAATCGGGTTATTCTACCTCCGATCGAGAATTGCTGGCAGTGCACTTGGCTGTCCGTCACTTTCGCCATTTCTTAGAAGGTACGCCCTTCGTCATTCGTACAGACCACATGCCTCTGCTGCACGCCTTTACTCGACAGTCTGACGCCTGGTCTGCCCGTCAATGCCGACATCTCTCCGCCGTGGCTGAATATAATTGCACCCTCCAATACGTCCCTGGGCAAATGAATCCCGTTGCCGATGCCCTATCAAGAAACACGTTGGCTGCCGTTCAACTGGGATTGGATTACAACGCCCTGGCTGAAGCCCAACGACAGGATCCAGAGTATCAAGCTTGTAGGACATCCTGCACATCCCTCCGTTGGGAAGACTTTCTCCTCGAAGACTCCAACACCACCCTCCTCTCTGACGTCAGTACTGGTAGACCGCGACCTTGGATTCCTGCTCCCATGCGCCGACAGGTGTTTGATTTCATTCAAGGCCTTTCACATCCCTCGTGCCATTCTACTGCACAGCTGCTGAAGGCGAAGTTCATTTGGCACAGCATTTCTAAGGATGCTAAGGATTGGGTCTGCGCCTATACTTCTTGCCTAACTTCCAAAGTACATCGACTCACGGATTCAGGAGTGGGCACCTTTCCTCAACCTTAGCGTCGTTTCGCTCACATTCACGTCGACGTTGTAGGCCCCCTACCCACATCACAATGACATTGTTACCTGTTTACCGTCATCGACCGCTCCACTCGTTGGACTGAAGCCATTCACATGAAAACTGCAACTTCCGCCTCATGTACATCTGCCTTACTATCTGGATGGATTTCAAGATTCGGTATCCCTGAGCATATTACTTCTGACAGGGGAACCACTTTCACCTCTCAGTTGTGGACGTCATTAGCGAATCTCCTGGGCATCACCCTACATCAGACAACGGCCTACAACCCCGCTACCAATGAAATGGTTGAGCGTTTTCATCTCACCCTCAAAGCAGCTTTTATCTCCCGCTACAAGGATTGCAACTGGTTTACTCAGCTTCCCTGGGTCCTCCTGGGACTAAGAACCACTCCTAAAGACGCCCTCGATGTCTCGGCAGCTGAAATGGTGTATGGCGACCGGTTGGTCGTCCCTGCTGA
>NC_090747.1:47980663-47985663 GCF_036898095.1 Palaemon carinicauda | reverse complement strand
CTGACTCACAGGGGAATTAAACATACCCTTCTCCTTGGAAAAATAAAAATTACTCCTCTGGATATATTTTAAAATTAATAGCGATTTAAATATTAAAAATTCTAAACACATTTTACTTCAGTTTAAATTGAAGAGTAATTACAACTTACTTTGACATGGGTTTCTCAATTAAAATCATTTAAATCAAATTGTCTTGATGTCTTCAAGGTTTCATAAGTTTTGTCTCATATATATAACGAGGGGGCATATCGCAAAACTATTTTATAGCTATACAAGGCCTTAATTACTATTTTTAAATTAGTTATGGGTGTGAGATATATTCATCAGCCACCCCAAGTCGACTAAAGATTTTAGATTCTGGTACCAGATTGGCAACAGGAGCATTTAAAACTTTGCTTATCTCAAGCTTCCTAGTTGACGCTGGGGAATCAACGTTAGTCCTTTGCCGAAAGTCTTCTATTATTTGGTTTTGGTTTAGATTGCAAAGGCTTCCTAATTCTTTAGCTTGTCAGACTGCAAGCTTTGTAAACCACTCAAAATACCCTGAGATGCACCCAAAATCCCCTCAAACTTATGGTTTTCAGGTGAAACAACTGATAAAAAGTCTTCATACAGATAAAAGTGAGGTGCTTCCTTTTAAGGATCATCAACGCCTCTATGGAACTTTCCAGAAGTGTCTTTTTGTAATTTTTTTTTTTTTTTTTTAAGATCAAAAGAAGATGACTGACATAAAAGCCTGGTCTCTTTATATGGAACATGATGCAGAACATAAGGAATCGACTGATGGCTCCAAATCTGATGCTGGCGTTGGATTTGGAGTATACAATGATGCTTTTCATTATAGAGTTGTACTTCTTCCAAATATTTCTACATTTGCGGCCAAACTCTACGGCATACTAACCACTATCAAGAAAATAGCGTTGCAGGACGAGGGCAATTTTAGGGATGCAAGAAGTCTCATAAAAGCTTTAGAAGTTCTTAATTTTAATAATCCTTAAATTTTAATCCTTCAATTTTAAGGATTTTAACGTGGTTTTTAAATATTGGTATTAAAGGTATAACAGTTCGCTTTGGCTCAGTTCTAGCAACCGTAGGTGTCCCTGAAAACGAGAATGCAAATTCACTGGCCAAGAATGCTGCAGTTGATTGGCTACCAAGAAGGTATCCCATTCCCAGTAATGATTTTTCACCTAAAATAAAGAATTTTATTAATAATAACTGGTAACAGCATTGGGATGGTTTATTGGAAAATAAGATGAGATAAATAAGTAATGTTATATCTCCTTGGGGGTATGACGGGATGCCCTGAAATTGGGAGACTACTCTTTCTCGTCTCCGCATTAGTCATACTCGGCTGACATATGCGATTCTGCCTGCTTGCCGGCATTAACCATATTGCAACAACTGTTTGGTACCATTAACAGTAAGGCATTTGTTAACCGAATGCCCCACATTCGGTAGTGAGACAAATAGATATCTGTTTGAGGATTGAGGTGAGGATGGCAGGTTCATCCTTGCCAAGGTTGTTGGATATAATGTGTCCGGCCATGCTAGTGTTATTTTTAAATGTATTTCAGAAGCAGGTCTTCTAAAAGATATTTAACTTTTAAAAAGATATCATTGCTTTTAGGGTTTTAATTGAATATTCTTTGATTTAGTTTGTTATTTACAACAAAAGATATCGGCATAAATGACCTTAGATGCCAGGATGTAAGAAAACCCCAAATCAAAAAATCATCAAATTTACATCATTTTTCTGAAGAAAAAAAAAATAATATGATTATTCCAAATACACTAAAGAGAATGCTTAATGAAAAGTGATAGATGAACAGGCAGGATTTTTAAAGGTGCAAGTTAGACTGACTAAATTTACATTCTAAGACACATGATACAAAAATGCGTAGAATATAGAAATCCAGTTTTGATGGCATTTGTGGACTATGAAAAAGCCTTTGATAGTGTCCACTGACCAATTTTGTGGAGAGTCCTACGATATTATGAAGTTCCTCTTAAATATGTCAATTGTATTAACTCGTTCATGAACATGTTAAGTGCAAGGTAATGTTAAAGGAACCCGATAAAATGAATATCTAGTGAAGAGAGGAGTATTCCAAGCGAATGTATTGTCACCCTATGGGGTTCATTCTCCCCAAGGATGTTTTAATCCGAAGATTAGTTTGGGATGGTGGAGAAAGATTGGACTAGAGTGGTGACTGAAAATTAGCGAACCTTGAGTGTGGAGATGCGATGTCCTTATCAAAACACCATAGGACTTACAAAGCTTGCTTACCAGAAGGCAGGATATATTACAGGAGGTTAGGTTCTAGATAAATATAAAATAGACTTTGATGATGAGAGAAGAATATGCAATGGATGGTGGAATATCATTAGGAGACAGGATTAATGAGGTAGAATCATTTAAGTATTTAGGAAATATGATCTCTAATGCAGGATCTTTAAAATAATTATTTAATGAAAGATTGAAACAATATAAAAAAGACAGGGCCTATGTTAACCAAAAATTGGAAATCAAATCGTTTGAAATTACGTTTAAAATTCGGGCTATGTATTAGTTCAGTCATATTAGTGTTAGAGTATAGACATTTTAAAACCCTTAGAAGAATATTGGAAGTAAAAGCGCAGAACAGGATTAGAAATGCAACTATATGAGATATTACCCAATTGCCATATGTGGATGATATTATGGTTAGGGGTGGATAGAGATGGTTTGAGCAAGCTCTTCGCACTCCCCAAGAGATATCAATTTACAAACAAACTTTTACCTGGGCTCCACAAGGGATTAGAAGTGTTGGAAGACCGAAGACTACATGACTAGGGACTATAAAGCATGAAGTAGTAGATGGATGGAGAATTATTGGCAGCAATGTGTTAATGACTTTTTTCCTGTATTGGAATGATAGCTGGGGAGATTTGAATATATTTTCTAAAAAAATCTGAATTCCTTGGTCTCTAGCATACTTTGGACATATTCATTATAAGGGAATCGTCAGGGTGTAATTTCACTTTATACAGAAAACCAACTTTCTGTGTTTCTTACTTCAATTTCTTTAACTTTCACAACATTTCTGCAAAAAATGGAGCAGCTTGTGGTCTATTTCTTAGAGGCTGGATAATCTGTTCTCAAACCCACTTAAGTAAAGAATTTGGAATCATTCGTAAACAACTCGCCCAGCTATTCTACCCGACGTATGTCATAGAAAATGGCATCAACAACGACAACCAAAAAATTATAAAAATCATGAAGTTACCAACCAAAGGGGTTTTAAAAATAAGATAGAAATCCCATATATACATGGTATTGAAAATATAACAAGTAATATCAAAACTCAGAACCCCTTGGCTTTTTCATATCCCAAGACCATAGGAAGTGCCCCTATTAATGCTCATCAATATTAAATATATATAGAGTCCGGAGTTTATAAAGTACTAAGTGGAGATTGTGAAAAAGTCTACGTAGGACAAATGGCCGTTCACAATCTCAAAGATTATCCGAACATAAAATAGCTGTTAGGTATGGTTTTGAAAACTCAATCACCTTGGAGACTTCAGGCACCAGATAAAATAGAGTGAGTCATCTTTACTTTTTAAGATTACCTGTCCGTACAGAAGGAAAATCCTGAAATCAGCAATCATAAATCAATCAAACACAATGAACGAATCCTACCGGAAATGGAAAGATGACATACTTGACAACACTCTTCTCATGCCGATCATAAAGAAGATAATCCACTGAAACCAACCATCGGATATGCATCAGAGGTCAAGACATCCTTCGAACGGCTCAATAACACGAAGACGCACCTGGATGTAATTAAATTTGGGTAATCCTTCCTGCATTTATAACAACTGTAGAACAATTGGAAACACCATTTTGCTTTCCTATATAAACCGTCACTGTTAACTCTATTCTTCATTTTTACTTTACACCTTGAAGAGTGACAATAAATATTGGTCAAAACATAGGTAGTTATTTATATTCCCTTTGTTTCTTTTATGAGCCTTTTTGAAGAAACATGTTAAACTGTTGGATTTCAGTAATAAGTGATTTATATATATATATATATATATATATATATATATATATATATATATATATATATATATATATATATATATATGTATGTATAATGTATAATGTGTGTACATGTGAATGTATGTAAATACACACACACACACACACACACACACACTCTCTCTCTCTCTCTCTCTCTCTCTCTCTCTCTCTCTCTCTCTCTCTCTCTCTCTCTCTCTCTCTCTCTCTCTCTCTCTCTCTTAATTTAGGTCTTATATACAGTATGTAAGATATGTTTATTTTCACTACTTTGACATGTTTTCTACTAAAAGGAAGTAAATTGAGAAATTTTATATCTTCTGATGATTAAAATAATAATAGTAGTAAAATTATTAAGAATAATAATCATTATAATAATGAATAGATGATTTTAAAATTATGATGATAAGTTCCCAGTAAAATCTAGTTGGAGAAAGGAATAAATCAGCAGCAAATACATTTTACATTCGTAAATTATTGCTAACTTCTTGTGAAGATTTTTATATACTTTTCTCCTATCTCTAATTCTTATGAGCGTCAGACTCTCGCCCATTCTCTTCTTAAACCCTGTTTTATCATACACCAGATAAACTACATCACCGGTAACATTACACTTCTTAAACCACTTTCCTGACAAATTCCATTATCTAGGTAGGTTAGCATATATTCAATAACCAGGGACCTATTTTGAACAATAAAATCCAGTGGCAATACACATCTCTGAAACATTGTTAAATAGTGTCTTCGGTAAGGCCTAAATAGCTCGGTTAAATATGCATTCATATTTCTTTTTACGTTCATACTGTAATGGTTTGATTACACAGGAGATCATTACCCTTCTTTATAATGTGATGAGTCTAAGACTCCAGAAACTTTTTATTTTCTCTGTATTAGTGGTTGATATAGTGTATGTGAGCGCTTAAGTTCA
>NC_090747.1:47973163-47975663 GCF_036898095.1 Palaemon carinicauda | reverse complement strand
GAAGAGTTGTGAGAGTTGCAGTATTTGGGGATTATCTCTTAATATGAGGAAATCTTATAGAGAAAGAGTATAGAATGGCACGAGACTTTCAAGAGGTGTGGCTTTAAATTAAATATCGATAACCATAGTGAGCAGTAAGGAATGTAGGGATAGGATAGCCATACATGAAAATAGTGGAGCTGTTATAGAATAGGTGCAACAATCGGATGAAATTCAAGACAATGCTGTAAAAGAGAGAGAGAGAGAGAGAGAGAGAGAGAGAGAGAGAGAGAGAGAGAGAGAGAGAGAGAGAGAGAGAGAGAGAGAGAGAGAGAGAGTTCTCCCTGGGACCAGCAATAAACCAAAATCAGATTCATACGATTTTACATTATTCAAAATCTTAATTAATTTTAATCAGTTTCCTATAGCAAAGTCAAAGGAATGAGATATTTGATAAAACGACACCATTATTAATCGATCTGACACTTTATCCGAACATATGATACACAAAATATTACTTCATTAATAATTCCCAAAGTAAATTATGCATTCATATTTAATGAAATTGCCCTGGCCAATTCAATATAAACGGGTTGTAAATATTATCAGAATATGGAAGATTATTTCATAATGGAAATTTACGTTCAATGATATTACTGATTAAATATTTCTGTTAAATATGTGGATGTATTGCATGCTCTAAAGATTTAATATTAATTTTGTTTCTACGGAAAAATAAAAGAAATCTTTATGCATGTACTTAGATGGAAAGTTACTTGCATATTCACTAATGTTAATTATCATCAGTGTAAAGTGACGAACTATTTTCTTATACAAAGGATATTAGGTTACTTTTTGTGACTCGTTTTTGAAGACTGCGTCTTTGTTATAAAAATGGTATCTAATTTTGCCTGATTCATAATCAATTAACAAATGCATGTTCTTATGTCTTTTCAAGATTTGTATATATATGTTGAACAAGACGTAGGTCTCCTTTTATAGTTTATGTATGGTTTATGTACTTTAAGGGTGTTACCGATCTTAAGACATTTCATAATTTCTATTTATCACTTATAGGTTTTTTTTATTCTTTTATATCTTTTCCTCACTGGGCTATTTTTTCCAGTTAAAATTCTTGGCCTGTTGGAATTGAGCTTTTATGATCAAAAGATGTAGCTTGGCTATTGTTAAAGGAAGTAATAATGACATAATGATTTTCTGCACCCGTTAACTATGATAATGATGAAGTAATTTTGGTCTACAGAAAACAAACCGAGAATCCTGGTGATATATGTATATCATATCATGAACTACATGTCACCGTTCATATGATTAGAGTATACTTGTTCCTAATAAAAGGGAATGTTTTCAATACGAAACGGAAAATGCTGTTTCACCTAAACACTGCAAACCTTAGATTTACGTCCCACATCTTTCCATTGTTTTCCTTATTTAGCAATTCCTGTTTTTTGGGGAAACTATTGCGAATTATTAATTTTTCCTTTTCAATTTCCCGATACTTGTATTCACATCCAACAACGCAACAGACATGTGGCATTTTGCTCCTCTATATGATGGAGAATTTTCAAGTCTACCTTGTTCACAAAAAGAACTTTAAAGAAAACGGACGTATTATTATTATCATTACTTGGCTGCAGTTAGGTGATCACTGAAAGAGTTTCCCGGCCAGTGAGCAGCCAGAGACGTCATCACTTGCATAGTTTAGCCCATGTGAGAGGATACTCCACTCAGTTGAGTGGTCTTTCTCTGCTTGGTACTGGCCATAAGGAAGGTGGATAACAAGGAGGATATTGCATTTCATAAGCATGCAATACTATCTTTACTGTTCTCCTAACATTATTTTCCTTGAAGCAATTGATAGCATGAATCTCTTCTTTTGGAGTAATGTCCTTAAGTTCTAGCCATGCCGCCTTCATTCTACTGCCAGGCTAGGATGCTAGTGCTAACATCTGTCGGATATTTCAAGAAAATTTTCTCATCAGGGCTATATAACGTTTTCAGGAAACACGCCAATGGCAACGTTAAAGGACGAGTTGCTTTAGACCATTAGGGGTGTGGTGGCCAAACGGTAGCGTCCTCGCCTGGTAATTGCCAGACTGTGGTTCGAAGCTCGGTCAAATTCGTCAGTTCCTTTGGTTGCTGCAACCTCATTACTCTTGTAAACTAACGGTGAGTGTGGTTGGAGGACCCTATAGGTATACCTCTTATGAGTCATCAACTGCCATTGCGTCCCAGCAAGGATGAGGAGGGGGTTTGGCTGGTGATCATAATATGGTCAGTCACTAGTAGGGTTTGATAGGGCAATGTTACTGCTTCTGGCCTCCTCCATCCATTGGCAGCCTTTAAACCAATCATCGCTGGACCAATCGGCGTTTGACATATTTTCCTTACCTGAGGCAGAAACAAGGATCAATACATTTCTGGGAATACTATCAAAGTGATACTACTTATTGAAAAAATCTCATTGAAACTCACATTTTGCTGAAATAAAAGACAAAAT
>NC_090747.1:47953163-47968163 GCF_036898095.1 Palaemon carinicauda | reverse complement strand
AGCTGGGAAGGGTTGGGTAATTTCTGTAAACGTTTCCAAAGGGAAATCTTCAGGGAGAAAAGGAAAACGCCCATAGACTTTTAGATTACGAACTGTCAGGCGTATTGGAGTATGAGCCATCTTGTCATTTGATAATATATTGCGTAGTTTGAAAAATATTTTGGTGGGAAAGCAGATTTTCTCAAAATATTCACATAAATGAATAATTTCACAATGAATAGATTCCCAACTAGAGGCCAAAAGGAATGCTCTGTGGAGAAAAGTAAAAATAGAGTTAGCTTTAAAATTCTATAGCTCTTTTTTTATAATGAAACGTCTAGAATACTGTGAAGTATTGAGTATCATGATGATGGAGGCCTAGCATATATACATATATATATATATATATATATATATATATATATATATATATATATATATATATATATATATATATATGTATATATATATATATAAATATATATGTATATATATATATATATATATATATATATATATATATATATATATATATATATATATATATATATATATATATATATATATATATGTGTGTGTGTGTGTGTGTGTGTGTGTGAATGTATATATATATATATATATATATATATATATATATATATATATATATATATATATATATATATTTATAATGCAAGAAGAGAACTTCAGGATAAGACTAGGAATTTTGTTACTTGATTATGATAGCATCAGTAACTACAATAAGAGTGTATTTGATCCTGATACAGCAGCGTTGCTAACCAACTAATGTATATTTTCAGTGTCTCCCGCCCGTACTATTATATCGGAGGACATTTTCAGTAAAGGTTAAGAGATTTACCGGTTAATGTGTTCATACATGTTCAACATAATATCATATGATATTCTATTTCATTCAATTATGAAATATATTTTCTTCATGTTTTGAGGGATTAACATTACAACAGTTAATCTTTCTGGTGTTTTTTTCAACTTAGTGAAGGTGCTATTGCCAGTTTTTAGTAATAATGACAGAGAAATGAAGGAAGAAGCCTGTAGCTAAACAACTTTCTTGCTACTCCTTCTTATGTTTGCTTATTTCTGGGTCTATAACTGTAGTTTCTCTGACAAAATTTTTTGAAGTTTCAATGAATAAGTGCTGTTAGTCCAGAAGTAGGTATAGTGGAGATGGGTTACGTGACAGTGAAGTTATAAACATTGAAAACTTCCGTAAATATGCATATCTTGAGTTGTGCCCCCCCCCCCTCTAGCTTTGCCTAGGTGGGCAGTCTACGCTAGACGGTGGTGATGGTGCTACCATCTATTGAGTCTTTCAGTGACCAGTTTCAGTGTAACAGTATGCCGTCATAATCAACACCGTGTAGGAGAAAGGACTCCTTTAGGCTGCAGTTTACTGCATACCCTACCAAAGACTATATACTGAAAGAAGATAGGAAGGCTAAAAATACGAATTCGTACGAATTCTATATTGCCTTTTGAGATCCCAAACCTTTTTCTAACCGCTAGAGCGAGAAAATAATGAAATGAAAGGTTTGGGTTCTCTGTGATAAAACGAAGGTATTTATTTTCTGAATCTTCGGAAATATACCTAGGGTCAGAGCTAGGACCAGCCTCATCTAGTCTATCAGCCCCACTAGAGGATCCTCGTATGGGGCTATATGGCGAGGTATTTTCTTGAAGACGCTCGTGAAGAAAAGGTCGAATTGCAGTTCCGGGACTTGTTCCTATCTGGGAGGGAATATGTCTGCGCCATAGACCATTCCAACTATCTGTATGTATCGAAATAGAGTATCCACCGTCACATCGTGGATCAGTTGTAAATGAACTGTTGGTAGGTGCCGTCCCTTTAAGAGAGGGATGGGTAACTTCGCCAAGACTGAATGAGACGTTCGAATGTGACATCTTATTATCTCTTCTGTGTCCCAGATAAGTCGTAGGGAGTCTGATCTGTGTGGAGGAGGCTTCCCCACCCATGAAAGGGCCAGCAGAGTCTTGGGACATTCGTGCTCTAATTTCTGTAAGAGAGGGACCAATCTAAGTCTCTTTTTATCTCTTCAAGTGTTTGATGAGTATTTTCTCCAAGCTCTTAATGCATCTTTCCTGTGTGCCCTTAGCACCAGGTCTGTCACTATAGCAAAGTGGGGAAAGTTTAGAGCTTTTTCCTGTTGGCGTTTTGGAATTCTGACTGAATACCTGAGTTCTTGACAGATCTCATGAGCTCCTTTTATATTTCCAAAGGAGAGGAGAGTTGATGTGACTGAGGGCTTCGATGGTTTTTTATACATCGAAACCCCTGAGCTGGAGAAAATCAAGACTTCTAGAAGCTTATCTTGCATCCTTGATGTCCCAGGAACCGGGTCATCTCTTTTAATGCACATTGGCCGGACAATTCGGGTGCTGCCCACTCCAGCCTCTTGATCATGTATATTAATACCTGAACTATTTCTAGGCTTGAGTTTGACGTGACTAAGTTCGTCAATCCTTTGAAGATACTTAGGACTGTGAGTCCGACAAGTATCTTCCTTAGGATGAATGTTACTCTCTGTAACATAAATTTTAGATAGGAGGAAGGGGGTTGGTTGACTGGAAGGTTCCGAAGGACACCTTTCAGGTCTGGCAAGACTCTGAACACCTTTAATTGGAACAAGGTCCATATGTTCAGAAGGATTATCATTCAGAACTTGCTGTTTTTCGTGAACTTGTTGGGTGGCGACAAGTTCAGAATGGCTCATTGATATCTTGAGTCCTTCTCTTGAACACGAAGCAGCCTTCCCTGGAACTCGATGAGCTAAGGTTTTCTTACTACCTTTATGCTCTATAGCTCTCAGGTATACTCCTCCAGGAGGGTTTTGAACTGTAGGAGAAGGTAAGGAAATGATGGTAGGGACATTTCTGTTTCCCATCAATGGCTCTTCTTGAATAGGCTCTGGACCGAAGGATCGAAGGTCCTGCGATCCTGAGGGAAAGTTCCTCCTAGCCGAAGCGTCTTTATGCTTCGAGTAGTCAGTAGGCTTAGACTTTTGACCATCTGCCTGTAGCACTGTGGTCACTGGAATAGTGGGATGTTATTGAGCGGCCCGGATATTTCCAGCATTTCCTATCTTCTTTTTACGTTGGGGACCCCCAACCACAGAAGATTTTCTCTTTGAAGGAATGCCCCATTTTTGGAGAAGACCTATGTTCTTCATGGTGGCGGTCTTAATTACTTCCTTAGTGACCTCGTGTGGGAAGAGGTCTTTACCCCAGATGTTGGAAAATATTAGCTTCCTTGTTTCGTGTTTTACTGTTACATCAGCGAACACAAACTTTCTACATGCTCTCCTAGCCTTCATAAAGACGTAAAGGTCCTTCACCTTGATAGCCATATGGATTTTGGCTATGACCATGAGCATGTCTGGGTTACTGAATTAGGTTGAACACAACTCTATGTAGTTTTGTAGAGAAAGGGATGTCGCAAGTCTCTCCCTTGACTCCTGTTCATTACACAAGAGCAACTCAGACAATTTAGTGAGACATACCTTGAATTGCCGACTTGCGACGTCCTTGTCTAATTTTCCTACTGAAAATGTCAAATGGACTTCCTTCCTATCCTTTTCATGTCCGGGAAAAGCTGGTGACTAAAGCTTGCACTCATTGAGTGTGGGACATGGCTTACCCACCTCTACCACTTTGGCAACAGAAGTAAATGCCTTTCCCATAAAGGGGAATGAGAGTGAAGTAGGAGCAAGAAAGGAAGGGTGTCCATTATTCAGAGAGAATACCTTCGACTCTGAATAACCCGCCTTTCTTAGACTACCTGAAATGATAGTATGTGCCTTATCATGGTCGAGAATCAAGACCTCCTTTGGTTCCGGTTTTTTCTTGACTTTTGTTCGTACTTCAGTCAAACACAACAATTCGGGAAAGCATCAAAGCTTGGCCAGAATTGAATTTTGTTCAAAGGAACAGCACCTCTTTTCTCTGAGATGCAGATATTGCCATTTGAAATCGGCATCTGCTCCGCAAACCTCCAGGGACTAGTTATGGAGCATGTGGGTAGGTCTTGATTCATGGGTCGTTTGACTGACCCCTGGGAAGCGACAAGAGAAACTCTGATAGGATTTATCTTGCGTTTTGCTTCCTGCTTTTCGTTTTGTCTACGAAAGCTCTCTATTTGATTCTTCAGCTGGATACATAACTGTACCACATTATTCAAATTAGGGGTAGAAGACGAAGATGTCGACATCAATGGCTCTAAAGCCGGCACAGACGGAAAAAACTCCGAAGCAACATTTTCCTCTTCTACCTTGGGGCATTTCTTGCCCTTAATCCCAAAGGTTTTCTGGCCGTCAAGGGATGTAGTTAGCTCTTGAGGCACTACTCTTTCCTCACTTGCTTCCGGAAATAGTAGCTTACGCATCCCATCATTAGGTAGGAAAGGTCCCAGAGAGATCTTTGGAAAGCCTCTCACCCAGTTGCGTAATTTATATTGAGCTGTATCCCCAGTCTCTGTAGACTTGGGATTTTCAAAACCTTCGGACATTAATGTCCGACATATATTGCAAACCGGTGGGTTCCAATAATGTAGGGATCCGGAAATGGTATTGCAGGGGACATGAAACCTGCAAGTATTATAACCGTAAAAATACTTACTCTTGGCCTTGCAGAGGACTGCAGCACAAGGTATTTGGTGTTCCTCCTGTAAAGAAAGGAAAACCAAATGAGTATATAATGGATTATCTCCTTGACAATCAACATGCAAATGTCCTTTACAATAGAGTAGCTTAGGAAAGTAAGCTATAAAGGGATAGTAGGAGAAACATACTTGTGTACCCCTGTGAGCAAATGCCGTTGCCTCCCCTCAGTATTAACTACATGGAGATTTCTCTATAGAGTAACTCCAATTAAAGGACTCTTACCCCTAGTGGTAGAGAAGTATCAAATCACTGTTCCAAAATAATGTTAATACTGTGGGGTCAGGATGACTGATTCTCGATCAGAATATTGAAGAAAACTATTCATTCAATATAGAACGGTACCAGCAGAATGCTCGAACAAGGGTACCCAAGGTATGTCAGAAAATACTACTGTATCATGGTACTGTAATTTTCTAATTGCAGTAAGTCTATATTGCAATTTACTGGCTACTGTACATCATGTATTGTAGTCTAGTCATTATGCTGCCTTCATAGGAGCATATGACAGTATGGTCCGTCTAGCATGAAGCCAGCTGGGCTAGGAAAATAAAGACATATATTTGTATATCCCACTCAGCCTATTTCCTATAGTCTTCCTACTATATTAAAATAAAGAGTTTCCTGATCAGGGTAACTCAAGGAAAAAGACTCCACCCTTCAAGGGTTAGGAGTTTATTACTCTTGCCTTGAAGTATTTAATATTGTAGGGTAATCCTAATACTGATTTCTAATCAGGATATTGAAGAAATCATATTCATTCAATATAGGATTGGGCTCAGCAAATGCCTGTGTTGGATATCCAAAATATATTGGAAATAACTTCTAGTATAAAATATATAGTAGTTCTCTATCTGCAGTATATTCTATAATGAAGATATACTGGCTACCTGTATAAAATATACAGTAGTTCAGCCGCCATGTAGCCAGCATAGCTAGGTCTTGCCGACATACCCGGCATGCTAGCTAGAGAGAGATAGAGAGATAGCATGGAAAAAAGGTTACTCCTTACTGTGAATGTATACAGTAATTAAGGATGTAAAAGTCTAATTTGACTGCCTTTTTTTAGAAAGAATGTTCTAATAGAAGGGGAGAATGTACCATTCAGGCTTCCATGCAGCTACAGTACTATTGCCGACAAGGTACCGCCGATACACCGCCGGCCGGCAAGTCCAGCAGTACCAGTACAGTCGGCGTGCTGCCAACTGAGTCAGCACTATCTGTGTCGGCCTATCCGGCAGTACCCTGGTTACAGGTCCTGTAGCAGCAGTCAAAGGGAGGACTGAAGAACCTTGGGAACAGACGGGACTTCCTTTTCACGGCCATCATGGTCGCCGGCAGCCATCTTGGCTGCCAGCTGGGCCGGCAATTGCCGACAAATGATTTGGTTGGCGGCTGTATACTCTGCCGCCTGCCAAAGACATGGCTCGAGAGGGAGTCTGGCTGGCTCCGGCAACCTACCAGCAAAGGAAGGTTGCAAGATGTCGGCCTAAAGAAAGACAATGGCTCAGCCATCAAAAGAGGACAGCGGGGTAGGGAACAGGGTCCTGTAACGAGTTTGAAAGGAACTGGCAAAAATTGTCAGTCCTACCACCTGTAAAAGAAATTCTGTTTCGGTATCGGGAGAATCCCAGGGAACAGGAGAGACTCAGTTCTCCAACCCAAAGATTGCCGACACAGTTAAGAGGATGGCGGCACTGCCGCCTCCTCTCAACAAAGAAGAAACAGAGTTCCAGTGTCACGTATCATAGGCTAAAGAAAATTACTCTTCAGCCCAGAGTACTGTGGCATAGGACTAGTCTTTTAGTCGCAAGGAGAAGATGGTATCCTACCATAACTTCAAGTGCGGCTAATGAGGGCTAACCTCCACTGCCGGCCACGTAGCCGGCAGGGGAATGATAGTATCCTACAACCCATTCGCCCTTCTGGCAGGTCGCCGACATAAGACTAAATACTCTGAGATTCTGACTAAATACCGAAACCCGATGGTATACCACAACCAACGGTTAAGAGAAGAGGCAGGACAAACCCTAAGTTAGCCATGTCTTAATAAAATTCAAGGCACGGCTATTAGGGTTGTTGGCTGAGGCTACACTCAGAGGGAAAGAGATTACCCTTAAGTCTCTGAAGAGACGTGTAATGTTTCATAACATTCTAGGAGGTATCAGTCTCCACTGAATGAAAACAATACACAAGGGTAACCGGGGAAAGTCTGAACGTATAGTAAAACGTCTAGGTAAGGTTACCTATGCTATACGAGATCTCGGTTACCTAAATCAACGAAACTCTAACTATACGATCAACAGAGAAAAGGGGGAAACAAAAATTATGCACATTATCGAAACTTTACAAGAATAATTGCTTGAATAGCTAAATGATTAAAATAATGAAATAAAGCTATTATAAAACCTAAAGTCGTTCTGCTATCTAAATAACACATGCCTAACGAACGACGGCGCCATGGCGCCTCCAGTAACTGGCCTAGCTATTAAACACAATAAAATACTCTAATTTCATTGTGAAACAGGAGCTAAAATATACTCATAGTAAAGACCCGATACTCAACTTTCCAGAGGCGGAAGAAGATTGAGAAAGCATAATATTAATCCTGTAAAACGATCGAAAAGTTATATATATATATATATATATATATATATATATATATATATATATATATATATATATATATATATATATATATATATATATATATGTATATATATATATATATATATATATATATATATATATATATATATATATATATATATATATATATATATATATGTATATATATATATATATATATATATATATATATATATATATATATATATATATATATATATATACATATATATATATATATATATATATATATATATATATATATATATATATATATATATATATATATATATATATATATATATATATGTGTGTGTGTGTGTGTATGTGTGTGTGTTGGTGTTATAAATATATAACACCATAGAAATTTATATATATGGTTTTGAAAATTAACTATCAAGACAGGATGCATAAGAAGCTGCTTATGAACCCGAGTATCGTTCGACCTCTATTGATGAATATAAAATCCTATTTGATATCGATCATGTTGAAAATTGTAATATTCATTTTCATATTAACAGGACAATACCAGTGTTTCATTTATTCATAATGCTGATAGTAATCACCAAAACTTTGTTGTTAATCTTGTTCAATAAATTAAAATATTCCAATGAAGAGAATCCACAATTCGTGTCTAAATAAGTATTAATGGCTTTTTTTCATATTTCATCTTATAGTATTATTGTAATCTTAATGTCATTAGTTTTATAGTTAACGAAATGAATTATAAACTGATTAATATCGAACCATTACGGCATATGAAAGATGATAGTACGTTAAAATCTATTAGAAATAGATTTTGTTAAATGAAAGGATATTCGTATGTTTTCAGCCTTCTAAATATTAAGGCCTCTTGTGAATTTTGAATAATACATTCTTGCTCCAAATTTGTTTTGATAAATCGAAATCCCAGTGCTGACACTAAGTGACATATAAGCCTCGTATTAAATAACATAGCCATTCATGTTTATAAGAGTTGTATGATATTTCTCATCCCTCAATTTAAGAATCATTCTAAAAGGGACAGGGATGAATTTGCAAGGAGGTATAAAAGGGAGAAAATTACTGGTCCAGAAATTATTGGATTAACGGAATAAATTCCAATTTGTTAAAGCGTCTATAACAGGAAAGTTTACTTCATTGAATTTAATTCAATAATATCCGAAAACTCACGCTTCATAAAGGGTCCAATGTTGAAGATCATGGATATTGATAAATCTATTTCTCACGAAAGGAAAATTATTCACCGGCGTCAAATAAGAATATCAAGCAATCTGATCAATTTGTTGCTGATATCTCAGGAGGTACCACACCTGGATAAGTATGCAAAGTCATATCCCCCATTTGCATGATGTAACCAGGAGGGCAGATGGAAGAGATCAATGTCTGCAAAAAATCATCAAAACCTCGGGTTGATACTGATTCGCTTAATCAGACATTTAAATGTATCTTTTATTATATATGAGAACTATGAATTCCAAATCACCAAGTGACTGTAACTAATAAGATTTATGTCATAGAAATTGATAGTTAGTACATACGAGTATTTGCGGAAAGAGGAAATACAGAACATGAAGTGTGAAATATAATTGTATATACTGTACAAGTTTGGCCATCTTATTTTCAATATCTAATTCCTTAAATAAAAATACATGTAATTCCCCTTTGGATACATTATGATAACTATTATTGAATTTTTCCGGAATATACATCCTAGGAGAATAGGCTGAACCAAGCAATGTATCTTTGTACATAAAGATTGTTTATCATAAGTTAGTTTAAATTATGTTCCAAGTATTATGATAACAGGAATTATTATTTTTTAATAGAAATATCACTAAAATAAAAAAAAATAAAAATGTGCCCTCACATTTTTTTAGTCATTGAAGAAGTATCTAACTAAAATTACCTACAAATATTGTAGATTCAAATATTCAATCTATTCCAGGTGTTAATATTACACGCATTAAAGTCATCACCACATGCAAAATGAACTTAACACTTAAATAAAAAAGATTGCCATCTGCTTAAAATAGTATTTTTTAGTTGAAGAAAAATACTTACCTCGAAAACTGCTTATTTTATTCATATAATAAACTTTTAACTTTACAGAAGTGAATTTCAAATGCCATTAGTTTTAACTGAATATATAGGAAGACTTATGAAAGAATCCTTCATGGTTTTTTTCGTCAAATATGCTAATATCTTTTGTTTCGAAGTTTGAATTAGTTCCGATCTTCAAGAAACTCCTAGAAATTCTCGCAAGTTTTCAGTATCTAGTGTTGATTTTCTTTTATCTGACCTGAAGCTTTCTAGAAAACGCCATATGCACTTTTTCAAATTAATTCTGTCTCTTAGTAAACCATTTGTAATGCCTAATATCCTGATATAAAGATATTTTTCACTTATTTTTTTTATATTTAAAATACAATAATACATTCCAGAAATAATTTTTCCTTTAAGTCTTTTAAGTATCCAACTTCAATTAAAAAATCATAATTGCCAAATAATTATACCAATAACTGTTCTTTACCCTTTTTACGTCAAAATGAATTATCTGGATATTATGATCATGGTTTCGATGCAATAAAAAGTTTATCAAAGGGACCTAAAAAGGAAGTTATCTAAATCCTTTGGTACCATGAACATCAAAGTTCATACACACGATTATCATGAAATATTTATTAAATAAACTGTACGGAAATTACCTGCCGATAGACTAACTATATTTCACCTGTAAGCCACAAAAAACACCATTTAATATCAAACAAAGTTATCCTGTAAAGTATTTTATTAATCATAATGCATTAATAATTAGAAGCATAACCACGAAGGTTTAATATTAATTAACCCATGCAAGAGGTCATCTTCAGAACACTGGCCAATACAGTACGAACGCTGGTAATATATTAATTTCTCTCTGCAATAGTAACCAGCTATCATATAATCACACTTTGTTCCACATTTAAGGAAAGCGAAAATGCTCCAGTGAAACGCTTGCTGACTCAGAAAAAAGTTCGTCTTCCTACAATCCCGATCCTCCGAGTAAAATCCAGACAGTATTGTGCTGCAAGAAACCATGTTAAATGAGAATACGCCATTCTTCTTCTCAGGAGACAATGTGCACACCACGTATGTATCACCAACAACTAGAGGATTAACTACTCACATCAAGAATAACATCCTCTTAAAACGAGTAAAAAGCATAGACTGTGGAACAGATGCATAGATACTGTGTTCAGATGTCTCTGCTTGCCACAACCCTCACAGTCCACAATGCCTACCTATATCCAACCAAAAGCATCAATGCAGAGGGGTTCTTTGCCACTGCCTCTGAAGATGACATAATCATTGCAGGCGATTTCAAGGATCACCCACTGTTTCTGAACTCAACATCAGCAACAAACCAAACATGAAGACACTTGCATGTCCTACAACAAGAATATCCTGACGTAGCATTGGTTAACAATGTGTCAAAATCAACCCATCTAAGGGGCAGTCACTTAGATCTCACCTTCCTGTCCAGCACCACCCAAAGTGGTGCTAAATGGCGAATGAATTCTGTGCTAACAAGTGATCACCTTTCCATAGAAATTGACCAAGTATTGGAGAAATACTTTTCTCCTTCTTTGAAACCCAAATTTTGCAAACTGGGCAAAATCCAAGAAATCTAAGACAGAATGTGCTCGTGAATATATCAAGAACCCTCACAATGACATATCCATCCTATCACTTGACTTCAGCAAACAATTAGATGCCACCAGCAGTATATCCATGTTTCAAAAAAAAGTATTCATGAACTACAACAACCGCATCAAGGAAATGAAGGCAAGAATCAACCAAACCAGAAAGCTTTTCAGAATACACAGAACCAATGAACTTCATGACCTACTTGTTGAAATCACCAAACATTCTTTACAGGTAAAACTGCAAGTTGAAATAGATTAATAGTGCTATTGTTGCCACTAAATAAACTTCAACATATCTCTAGTAAAGATATAGGGCTGGTTCAACAAGATCTACTGAAAATACAGCACACCCAGAATCACCCACTCAGACCCATTAGCAGAAGCTAATAGAATTGCAAACAACTTTACTGACAACGCCAGAAACGCCCATCTTCCTCTGCAAACCATAAATAGGCAGAGCACACTGCTCCCAATCAGGAATAACATAATAAAAGCCACATGCAACATGAGAGAGAGCACCGATAATTCCTACAAAATGGTAGAACTCAACATGGCTCTTGCAGAAGGCAGGAAGGCCACTTCCCCTGGAGCTGACTTAATCACACTCAGTATGCTAGGGAACATGGAAAACCCCATGAAGTTGGTTTACCTAAACTTAATCAACAGAACGAACACGGAAAGACTCGGGCTAACAACATGAAATCAACAAGACACGAAACCAATCCCAAAACCCAAAAAACCAGACACCTACCAACCTATATCTATAATTAGTTGTACCGAAAAGCTAGCTGAACAAATGGTATTTAACAGACTTCAATGGAAGATAGGCCCACTACATCCTCGGCCTTACACTGTGGAGGATCAATTTTTTGTTCATGTTATTTTTTTTTTTTTTTGACAAATCCTGAGAGAGAGAGAGAGAGAGAGAGAGAGAGAGAGAGAGAGAGAGAGAGAGAGAGAGAGAGAGAGAGAGAGAGAGAGAGAGAGAGCGTGTGTGGATGTCAGCGAGAGAAAAGCGTAGTTGGCGTATGATTGTTTGTTATGAGAAAGACTGTTGGAATAATTGACTGTTTGTTTACCTTTTAGTTAGATTAGGACAGAAGTAAATATTTCGGAGCGAATGCTTCTTTTGATTGACTGCGACTTGAGGCAGTTTTGTGATTTAAGAGCTGGATTTACTATTATTTTTCTTTACCAGCGTGGAAGTATTTGATTATTTTTTGAGTAAGTACAGTTTTATTTATCTTTGCTAGGAGTGATTCTGAATAATAGAAAGTTTATCATTTATCTTTGATTATAGTGCAATAGTTAAGTTAGCTAGGAGTGTTCGTGTTTTGTTTTTTTTATTTTACAGACCGTAATTCCTCCTGGGATAGGCTTACTCCTTTGAGAGAGGTTTTTTTTTTTTTTTTTTTTTGAGATTTGACTGTTGATGACCTGGCCTGTAATTGATTTTGGTTGGACTGCTCTTTTGGACTGCCAACTTTTGATGACCTGGCCTGTTTATCAAGATTGCGTATGATGATGATGATGATGATGATGATCTTGACACCCGGGACCCAAGGAGTTAAGGCCATTATGGCAAATTAAGAGACTCTCCTGTTCATCATATGGTGGTGTTGTGCCAATAAAGACAGTTGGCAAAGTGAAAGATTTTTCAAGTGTTTTTCTTTCCCTTGCAAAAGTGTTAGTGAACTCGCAGTATATATATATATATATATATATATATATATATATATATATATATATATATATATATATATATATATATATATATATATATATATGTGTGTGTGTGTGTGTGTGTGTGTGTGTTTGTGTGTGTGTGTGTGGTTTGATGTTTGGGTTGCGGTTAATTTTAAAGTGTGAGAATATGAGGGGGTGGGCGTGCGTCCGGTGCCGGTTGGACAGGTGCTTTAGGCCTATCAATGCAAATATCCCAGGTGGTCAGCGGTAGACAAGAGCTTTGTCCTTTGACAGGTGGGAAGCAGGACTCGGGTGTAGAGAGAGAAAGAGATTACTGTATAGGTTTCTACAACCATATGCCTCCTTGCACGGGGAATACTGTTGTTGCAAAATGGTTGTACATAAACTGCGGTGACCTGCATACGTAATCAGCAATGACCACAAGAGCGGTAAAAAATACACGCTCATTTCTTTATACAACTTAAGACAACAATCGTCAATGTTTTTTAATCATAACAAATCCCTTTAAACACTACCTAACTTCCCTGACACGTATAAATGCCTACGTTATTATGTTAATGGCGAAAATTCTAACCGTTTGCCGATAATAACAAATGATCTGGCCATCAATGTTTTGTATACAAATCCCTTTAAATTGAGCTATACGTCCTAGGCACGTATAGACACCTACTTCATTTCTACAATGTACGTTAACGATTAAAATGCAAACCCTTTGTTAATAATAGCAAATGATCTTGTCATCAATGTTCTATTTTAATAGCACCAAACTTCTTGTACACTTATAAAAACCTTTCCTCTACACGTATAAACACGCATAAACTAGTGCATCATTACGTTAACAACCAAAATTCAAAAAAATTCTCGATGACAATATATAATCTACCCGTCAATGTTTGTAAACAAATCCCTTTAATAGTACCTCACTTCCTGGACACGTATAAACACGTACGTCATTACTACAATTTACGTTAACGACGAAAATCCAAACCAGATGTTGATAAAAAAATATCAAACAACTTTCAACACAATGTTTGTAAACAAAAATCTTTAAATAATACTTCACTCCCTTAATCCGACACTAAAGTGAGCAAATATGACCATGGTTTTCTTCCAGGTGAGTAACTATAGCCATAGTTTTAATTCCGTGTGAGCAACTATGGCCCGGGGTTTCTTCCAGGTGAGTAACTATGGCCCTTTTAGTACTACTGGTGATCACAGAGTTGATGGCTCTGCTAATTCTGTTAGCTCGGGGCCAGACTTAACAGGTGTGATAACAAAACCAAAGGATATTTTGACAAAGTTACTGGAAAGCACTTAAAAAAGCCAACCTTCCAAACATTTTAGGTTGGTTAAACAGTTGAGAGATTCAAAGTTGAAATTGAGGATTCGAAGAGTAATAACAAAGACAGGGGGTACAGAAAATAAAACGATTTAATTGAAAGCTTAACGAAAAACGAGGGGGTTGCGGATGATGTGATTACAGTAGTGATCGATCGTACAACTAACATCACTTTGAAAACATTTTGGAGATTTTGTGTGATAAATATGCAAAAACTAAGTCTAAGTAGTACAAATACATTATGGAGAAGAATATTGCCTTTTTTTCTACAAATAGATTTTGTACGAGAGTTGGGGTGGTGGGGGTGTTATACCATTTTGATCTCCTGTTCAGAATATGTTTACATATGAAAAAAGCGTGGATTGTCCCTTTTAAGCAAAGGATATACACGTATGGCATTCCAGGTTCCCCGGAGCCCAAACAATTGAATTAAGCACTGGCATCTACTAGCGTTTTTAATGTTAGTTATTTGGGGGTGAAGAGTCATTGATAAGATATATTGTATGCAAATTAATAAGATGTTTTGCCTTACTTTAACGTTAGTCATCAATCCATAAAGTGCAACAATTGAAGATTGTGCAAAAGGATAAAAGAAAGAATTATTCATAGAATAAACTTTAAAAATAATTCCACTAACAAGGCCAAATGAAACGAAAGATAGTTTTTCCTTGATAAAATCATAAAACTCTAATCCAGATTTCTTTAATTCTTGAACAAATTCTTTGGTATAATAATGATGTTTCGAATATTTATCAGGAAAAATGCATTTGTATTTCTTCCATGGAGTTCAAGTTGAATTATTTCAGCACAAAATATCTAAAATATAAACCCTTTAATGGAATTTTAGTTTTATTTGAATATATATTCACATCAAACTGATTTAGACCGTTTCCCATTGATATATTATCCTGTTAGTGTGACGTAGAAAAACTCGTGGAACGTAAACAGTATGCGTATATTCAAATGA
>NC_090747.1:47943163-47950663 GCF_036898095.1 Palaemon carinicauda | reverse complement strand
GGTTTAGCTTTCAAGATGTTTTTTTTTCTCCCAGAATAGCTCTTTTTAGGCAGAGGAATATGACCCTCTGGTTTAAATTCCAAAATATTTATTTATCCTGGCGAAATCCAAGATGGCTGCCGGAGTCGGCCCACCCACTTACGGATTACGATAACTCCAGTTCTAGATGAGCTATGACAATAATATTGGTCTCTACCCTTAGGTTTTCAAGGGCAAGGAATCTGAATTTGTCATCATTTTGAACCACAGGCTACTCCATCATGGCTATAATGCATGTTGATGGATGCAGAGCATCACCGGTGACACCCACAAGACTACCAATGTTACCAAATGTGAATGAAACTGCATTCACACTTGATTCTACAAATATTAAAAACAAATTTGTAAAGAACAGGTGTATTCCTAACATAATCATACAGTGATTGTATCTCATATAGTCTTGAAAATGGGTAGAAATGTCCATAATGTCAAATACCAGTGAGCTTTTACATTAGTGCCCTAATTAGTGCACTTGCAAAAGCTCTCTATTTTGTCTCTTTCCAGGTCCTATTTTTCCTCAATATGAAATGTCAAGATCACTACATCTGTCAGAGCTCAGACTTTCACAACTGTCAGTCACTGAGGTATCATCATCTGAATCTGTATCGTCTTCAGAACTATCCTCATACCCATCATCGTAGTCAACGGCAGTCATCAGCGGTGTCACATGAAGTTGATTTTCCACTGTAGGAGTCGGCTCTAAAATTTGAAAGAAATTATTATAAAGGTTTGAAGTTTTATAATGATTCCAAAAAGAAAAGACTTTGGTTTGCCAGCTTATTATAGAAAATGGTGTACCTTGCCTCTGTCGCTTCCTGGTTTCAGTCACTGAGGTATCATCATCCGAATCTGTATCGTCTTCAGAACTATCCTCATACCCATCATCGTAGTCAACGGCAGTCATCAGCGGTGTCACATGAAGTTGATTTTCCACTGTAGGAGTCGGCTCTGAAATTTGAAAGAAATTATTAGAAAGATTTGGCGTTTTATAATGATTCCAGAAAGAAAATACTTTGGTTTGTCAGCATATTATAGAAAATGGTGTACCTTGCCTCTGTCGCTTCCTAGTAGAAATTCCAGCAATGGGATCTCTTGTTCTCTTCTGCCTTAACTGAGCACGACCATCTTTATCGACCATCTCCGAATCTGCATCATACATATAAATGGCTTCTGTACCTTAATTAAAAGACACGGACACTTTGAATTACAGTAGTTACATGTGTGCTTTGACTGTTGAGAACTATTTTGACTATTGGGAACTCAAATCCATGAGCTGTCATTAAACGATTGGTAGGAACATCAAGTAGTTACCAAATATTGCTATTAGATGCATAAGAATGAGGATCATTTTAAGGGCTACATACCTCTGTTTGGGTCTTGATTAGACCTTTCCTTGGTCAGACTTGGTGGCAGTCTTGAACAAAGATACCATACTGGACGAATATCGCTTGTACGCTGCCATCCTCTGCCAGCGATGGAGGGATAATCAATATTTGGTTGAAGACACTGGTACCATATCAATGCCTGTAGGTAACTCCTTTTAATGTGTTCATCTGCACTGCTTCCATCAGGCAAAATTCCCACACTTGATTTCACCTGCTTCTTGTTGAAAAATCTGATTCTTGTTTCAACAAACGTCTCCTTGTCGGTTCCTGAATACATGCAGGTCTGCATGAATGATCTGGGACCTTCCATTTTTTGGATGGAATGAATGGATGTTCCTAATTCTGCTAAGAGATGTACCTTTCCCTTTTGACGCATCTTCTTGAGTGGTTTTATCTTTCCTACCCCGTACGGGAAGGACGTTGTGTCGCAACCAGTTATACTGTGATACGCGGGTAGGACCTTGCAGACATCATCTCCGAAGTGTTTCATCAACTTTCCTGACACTGACATACCTGTCATCTACGTTCATCATCCAGTTGTCTTCAGGTTTGCAGACTGAATATGCATA
Source organism: Palaemon carinicauda (assembly GCF_036898095.1). Lineage (NCBI taxonomy): Eukaryota > Metazoa > Arthropoda > Malacostraca > Decapoda > Palaemonidae > Palaemon > Palaemon carinicauda. The sequence continues at coordinate 47,948,670 of NC_090747.1, read as the reverse complement.
GCAAAGCAGAACCAAGATATCTGTGTCTGTGGCTCGGATAACGACAGGATCTTTGGCGATGGAGGCATGGTAGACAATCCTGGTATCTGCTTCATAGTGGTTATAGTTTGGTAGAATTTCTGTACCAGATGCAGTGATCCTAAAGGTTTCTAATTCGTGGGTAACGACCAATGGTATCTCCAGCTTTGATGACTTGAAGTAACTGGCCAAGAACTTGATTAGGTCACTTTTGTTCTCACCATTAGTCAGGAATGAATCCCAATCCTTGCCTGTTGGCATGCTCTGGTCGGCATTTGTGATATGTACCCTGCGGCCTGGTGTACCACCAGCTCGACGAATTTGATTCAGTTCTTTAGTAGTAGCTGTAGCATACGAATCAAAGATAATTCCAACTTCCAGTGGCTTTGAAAAACTTGGTGGTAAGCAGAACTTCAACAATTCTTTACCGTATTTTCTCCATGTCTGCTGCGGAGGGAGAGTTCTAACTGCTGCCATTCCATCAACAAGCCAAATGCTCTGATCTGGAGGAGTATATTCTATAGATGAAGATTCCTCCATGAGGTAATTCCTGAGAGATGACTTCGAAGTTTGTCGCAAATCTCTGTCTGGGGTCGCCAGCGCCAGTAGAAGGTTCGTCAACGGATGAGAATGGGCTTCTTCTGGAGATGCTGCCTTTCCAACCAATAAGCCAAATGCCTGTCTATCTTCTTTCAAGATATTCACGGCTTTTTCTCTAGTCCTGTTTTAATCTTCAGTTTGACTATGCTATCAAAGAAGTTAACCCTCTCATCTCCTGTAGCCTTCAACCGGAAGTCGGCAAACTCTCTAAATTGCTTCTCATTAGCATCGCCTGACATAAGCAGTCAATTCACAATATCATAATCTATTTCCACACCAGTTTTTAGATGACGAGCTGGGCCAATAAGGAATGGATTGCAGTACTTCTCTAGTTGAACGACAAGCCCAGCGATTGTGCCTTCATGCTGTTTTCTGGCTCCAATACTGGCTTCCTTGTGTCCGGAATCCGTCAGAACGTCTAGTTTTTCCTTCAACTTTGATCGTACCTTTGCAATGATGTGACTAGTCTTAATGAAGACATCTGTTGCTTGTTCATTTGTAGAGTATCCACCTTGCATCGGGCCTCCTCTGACCTTCACTTCTCGGTTAATGGTTGTCTCTGAAATCAGGTCACCATGGATAGTGGAGAAGGGTTTGCCTGACAAGGAACCTCCAAATCCATCCTTTACAAGGTCATCCCATGCATCTTTGTGAGTCCTCTTCAGATTCTGTAAGTTAATGTGTTGGAAAGTTAAGTATCGGGCATAATTCACATGCCCGAATGCAAAGCATTTCGGCAGTAGGTTCCTTTCTGCTGCTAAATGCTTCATGATATCCTTTTCCCTCACTGCAGCAATCAAACTCGGCATTGAAGAAACATATCTCAAGTATTCCACTGTCAATTTGGCTTGTGTCCCTTCAGCTTGCATAAGCTATGGACAGAGGTCCCTGAACTTGGATTCACCCAACAATGCATCAAGGTTTTCAGCAGATGGACTACATCTCAGCTTGGCAATCAGCTCCATGGTAGGCACATCTAGCTTCTCACTAACTTTCTCAGTTGTAATCCTGTACCTTAGGAGTGCCTCAAATGCCTGTTTGTGAAGCCTCACACTTCTTGCATAGCGTCGACCTTCTATGGGTTGGGCAACTGATCCATCGGCAATTGCTTTGGCATCGACCCACCAGTCACTTAACCCTAAACACCAATACTTCTTGTATAGAACTTTGAGATTCACCAGGATGGTGTGAAATCCACCCATCAGTGGTATGATTTTGTCATACCTATCTTGCTGAAGCCAAGAAATGATCAACATTTTACTGTTGATAGCTTCATCTGCATGTGCAAAAATATAATCTACTTGCAGGTCATCAGCTATTTGCAGGATCATATCCATGTACCACTTGATTACATTGTCACTTGGAGGTAGGGGGACAACAGGGAGGTACTCCAGCTTGCAGTTGCTAGTTTCGCACTTCGTGACATTCTTCATAAATGAAGTCCAAGATCCAACTGGTCCCAGCGGTTCTTTGTCAACATCAGGAAGCCACTGGTCCATGCAGGTATCTCCGACAGCACCTACTAATCCCCAGGCTCTGTTGCGTTGAAGAGAGTCATCTATCAGCTTTGAATCTTTGTAATCATCAGTGAAGTCTGGAAATGATGGAGGTGGTGTCTTATTCTTCTTAGGGATCTTGAAGGATCCATAGTCTGGTGGCTCGTTGTCTTGAATATCTTGCTCATGCACCTTTCTTGGAACTGTAGACCCCGCTGAGGGATCACCATCATGTCTGGCTTGGAAGATTGTCCCTGTTGTGTGATGTGTAGTTTGTGCTCCAATAAGAGTTTGCTGCTTGCCGTCTGAATTATCGAAGGTGACAGGAACACTGCGGCCGCTAATAAAACCGGGAGGGAGCATCTTCTTATGTTGCATGGTAACTGACTTTGCCCAATTGCTATTCCACTGGCGCACATCAGAGTATGAGATTCCAACCCCGCAGCGATGAAGAAGTGTCGTGGCTTCCTTTCTGCCTGTTATCCGATGAACAGTTAGACTCAGTGCAGTTCCAATAGGCAAACGCTCAGAGGTTACCACCTTCTCCCAACTCTGGCTGATAGCTGAAATTTTTTCTGCTTCTGCTTTGCTTGAAGAACAGGCATAACCATTAGCATCGACGGATCTCCGTGGGTTTATTGACCAACTGATGGCGTTGTATAGACATTGTAGGGGTCTATAACTATCTAGAAGACTATATAACTCTTCTGCATCAAGAGGCCACTTGATTGTCTGTCTTTGGGTAATCTTTCGTCGAATAAGTCTTACAAATGCTTTGGTCAAATCCATCTCTCGTAGACCATGGCCCTGAATGGTAGCCGCAGTGTACGTAATAGGATTCACTTCACTGGAGTGCAGCAGTAGCCGTTTGCCTATCTTGTGGAAAGAGACTGACTTGCCATAATTCTCAATTAATCTTTTTTTCAGTGTGTAGGTCTTTGAGATAGGTGGGTCCGAAAGTCCTTCGTCTTCACCCATTTCCTTGATGTCATTTATCAACTCTGACAGCAGGTATGTATCATGATTTTCAAGGACATTTCTGGTGAATAGGCGGAAGAACTGATCCATAATGCATGTTCTCAGTGTTTCCTGTTTCTCAGCATCCAGTGAAAGTGACTTCGCGTCATGACCGTACTTATAGGTAAAGCTTCGGTAACATCGCTTATGATAGTAGAGGTCCTGCGCAAAGACGTCATATGATGTTCCACCAAGAAGCATCTTCAATCTGACAGCAGCTTCGTGGGTTTTATTGGTAGAATCATCGATCCCTTTCTCCATTGCCTCCTGGAGATTGGTGAAAGCATTATCTTCACAACACCTTCCAAGTCCACCTTCATTAAAAGCATTTTCATCAGCGACCGATGCTTCATTGCAAACAAAGCAGACCTTCTTTTGCAGTGATCCCCGCCGAACTCTGTATGGCTGAGGCGCATGTTGGCTAGTGGATGATTCTGAACCTGATTCTTCTGCAGACCCTGATTGCTGAAGTTGGCGTGACTGATTTTCTAGACGGCCCAATCTATTTCGAAAGTTGATACGGCAACTGTCATGAATTATGAACTCATGTTTCTCTAAATCTAGCCTAAGTGTCGCTAATCTAAATTCTGAATACGGGAACTGTGAGGACAAAGGTAAACTGCTGTCAATACAAGCCCACCTCTCTGCTAATCCTTTCAGTGACTCAAGTGCAGCTAGTCCAATCTTGGCCATTTCTTCATTATCATTGACCAGTTTGTTGCAGAGACTACAAAGTCTTCTACTTGGCCCTTTGCTTAGAAATGGAGTGGCTGCCATTTTTTTATCCTTTCCATGGTTTCAATGAATCTGAAATAAACTTTTGGTTAGTTTCATAAGAATGATACAGATGGTATGCAATTTCTTCAAACTTTCATGAAGAGAAAATTCATGAGAGTGTGAAGTTATTGCTTGTATCATAAATTAGTGTTTATGAGACATTATTATGGACATTCAGACCCTTTAACATGACAATAAACCTTAAATGATTGAAATTAAGTAGTGCACAGTGAAAAGATAGTTACAAAATCACAGTGATTAGGAAATAACCGATAATGCATATCGGCCTATGCAGCTATAGTGAATTTTCACCGTGACGGAGTAGCCTATGGTTCAAAGTGATGACAGATTTGAATTCCTTGCCCCTGAAAACCTAGGGATAGAGACCAATATTATTGTCATAACCCATCTAGAACTGGAGTTATAGCAATCCGTAAGTTGGTGGGCCGACTCCGGAGGTCCATCTTTGATTTCGCCAAGATAAATAATTTTTTTCGGAATTTACACTAGAGGGTCATATTCCTCTGCCTAAAAATAGCTATTCTGGGAGAAAAAAGCATCTTGATAGCTAAACCCAACGCCGTGAAAAAATATTTTGTGATTTTTTCGACCATTTTGGATTTTGGCCGCCATCTTGGATTTCGGGCAAAATTTCAGATGGCCCAAAAGCTTATTTGAATCAGCATGGTTCAAAGTACCAGAATCAGTTTAGAAAACCTTGACCCCCAAAAAAAGGCAGTTTTTGCCTGGCTACCTGTCTATATATATATATATATATATATATATATATATATATATATATATATATATATATATATATATATATATATATATATATATATATATATATATATATGTATATATATATATATATATATATATATATATATATATATATATATATATATTTATATATATATATATATATTATATATATATATATATATATATATATATATATATATATATATATAAATATATGTATATATATATATATATATATATATATATATATATATATATATATATATATATATATATATATATTTCAATATATATAACTATAACTATAACTATAACTATATATATATATATATATATATATATATATATATATATATATTTATATATATATATATATATATATATATATATATATATATATATATATATATATATATATATATATATATATATATATATATGCAGAAGAACCACATGGAAAACGAAAATACAAAATATACGATTAAGTCCTGACTAGTTTTGTGATACTTCTTCAGAGGACTGATTTATTGAGAGAGGTTTCTTTACATTTTATAGGGAAAGTAAACTTATGTATATACATGTAGAGGCATACAGAACAATGACACTCCCATACCAGCTAGCTGGGTTGAGGTCAGGTGTTTACTAGGTGGAGATCCAACCTCATTAGACACCTTTCAAAAAGGGTCATTTCTGGTGACAGGTAAATTTTTGTTTTTGACTTTCAATAAAGTTTATTTATATGAATAACGGTGACCTTATCTATGTAAATACATAAGCAAAGCTATATGCATATGTAAAACACATCTATATATAAATATATAAAAAAAACTTACA
>NC_090747.1:47908163-47928163 GCF_036898095.1 Palaemon carinicauda | reverse complement strand
ACTACATATCCACCGATATATCTTAAGGACTATTCCTCGATAACAGATCCTGTGGTGTCAATGGATTTCTGACATTTGACAAATTCTGTTTCCTCAGGGAATATTTCGTCATTCTTAAGATCCACATCAAATTAAAGGTCTCTAAAAATGATGTTTGTCATACATATTTTTAAGGCCAGTTCCCTGTCATTGAAAGATTTGTCAGGTCCATTTCCATCATGTTCAGATGATACCATTTCATGGGATAACGGGTCAAGGTTTTCATTTGCCTTATCGCTAACAAGTTCAATATCCCCTACTTAGCAAAAAGTTTTTCAATCTGTACTTAAAATTAACTGCATCGGGATGATCATGAGAACCCCTCATCTGCATAATACATCCAAAAAGAATTTCAAGACAGTCTTGATTCAATCTCCTTGTCACAATAAAAGAAATGTCCTGACTGTTTTAGCATGTTATATAGCCCAATCATTGAGTGACAAGATAATATCACACCTTTTTGGAATTTGTAAAGGCAATTAAATTTTGGATTTTTTACCCTCATTCCCAGCCTAGCATCAACCCTTCTTTTTAGAACACTTTTCTGGCTATCCAAATCTCTCACAAATGCATTGCGGGCCTTTTATGTCTCCTAACATCATAGAAGAATTCATGACATCGAACCATTCATTCACTGTAGCTATAAAATCGGCAGTTTCCTTCCAATTGTTCCCTTCTAATAAAACCCCTTTCTCCTAAAAAATACAATGCCTTAGCACATGACTTTGAAAGTAGCTGTGCAACATATTTACACGTTGTCTGTGTAAGCCACTTACATTGATATGTGTTTTATTAATTTTACTGTATATGCTAAGGCATACTCTGATACGGTTTTCATTAGCATTTCACGGACACAGGCATCAGATATGCTATTTCCATTTTCCATAAGAAAACCGTGATCCAGAAAATGATTTATAATTAACTTTATCATATGGGGAGCATCAGCAAATATGAAGACATTCCTGTCAGCACATGGATTTTTAAAAAAGGCTTTTTCTGGGTTAAGGGGATCAATCCCGAATTCTTTCCAAACCCTCAAATTAGTAGATCCAAGATCATGGACAATTGCCACGACGGCAAATCCAGCCTTTTCAAATTTACAATGATATCAGTCAGTTTTTTATGCACATTAGAGTCATCATATTGGTAGTATATGGGTTGCTTCTAGGTTGCCGTCAAACCTCTTAACATAACCACTTGAACTTTATCATGAGGTTCATACAAAACATCCATCCCTTTGTCATAAATCCACTTACTAGAAATATTCATTTCATCAAATGAAATAACAGCAAGTTTTTCAATTTCCGTCATTGTTTCTGATTTTGCCTTCATCGGTGACAGAACCGAATGCAAAATACCCGGCTCACATTTGAGATTTTGCGTTCGTTTATTCAGTGTACTTTTTGATGGCAGAGGAAATCCTCTTTTAGTTCGCAAATATGAATAGCATTTGGTGCTCATGCTTCTGAGAGTGAAAGCTAACGATATGTCTTCATCGCTGCATTGACTGACAGACATTAGTTATGAGAGATTTTATCTGTGTTACACTTAGCACAGGTTGAAATAACTTGTTTATTTCAGTTAATGTGAACTTAGGTTCTGTCACTTCCGTTTCCAAACTAACCAGTTTCAGGAGTTCTTGATTGGTCTTTTCAAAATTTTCTATCTTTTTCTTCTGAAAGAAATGAACGTGACAGATATCAAATAAGACTACGTCTAGTCAAGTCAAACCTCAGCCACCGTCACCGATAAATGACGTCACAAAAGCTCCGCCCACATGCGCGTCCCTCACTGATGAGCCGACCTCTCCCATTAAAGGACTTTGTAAAGACGATAATGCTATACGCCAGGAAAATAATGGTTGAGTCATAACACTAGAAAATAATGAGAGTAGGTGAGAAGTAGCTCTATTTTCCCCGATTTTGTTTTTACCTTACTTCCTATTTCATTTTAATGATGAAATAATGCTGGTAATTACCGGTGTATTTTTTACTGTAATTCTTTGTGGGATGAGGATGTTACAAACTCGTCTCTCAGAAAACGGAAGAGCAAAGAGCGTTGGAGGAAGTTAACAGGATGCATCATATTACATTTTCTTCCTGTAGCTAAGTAGGGATGTTTATTTTATTTAAATGAAGTGAATAATTAGTGAAATTAAAAGAGAGAGAGAGAGAGAGAGAGAGAGAGAGAGAGAGAGAGAGAGAGAGAGAGATGAGGTTCAAAGTTCATAAAATTCTACTGTAGTCAAATGATGTCGTACCCGGAAGTTTTCCGTCCGGAACTTCGACAAATGCCCACGGTCCCTGCCAAGCACGGTATTTATCACCATATCAAGACAACAGGACCCCCAGTCTTCGCAAAATTCCGATGTCTGGCACCGGAACAATTGGCAGCTGCCAAACAGACGTTCGCTGAATTGGAGGAAATGGGCCTTTGCCAAAAGGCCTCCAACCCATGGTCGTCACCCTTACACATCGTTCTGAAGAAAGACGGCTCCCTCCGTCCGTGCGGTGATTACAGGCGCCTGAATATGCAAACAGAACCAGATCACTACCTCATCGCAAACATTGCCGACGTGACCTCCTACCTGCAAAAAGCAAAGATTTCTCTACGCTCGACCTCCTGAAGGGGTATTATCAGGTGCCTATGAACCCAGAAGACATCCCCAAGACTGCCATCACCACTCTGTTTGGTACATACACCTTCAATTACTCCTGTTTTGGCCTTCGTAATGCTGGGGCCACGTTTCTACGTTTCATGGATGGCATCTTAGGGGACCTCCCTTTCTGTGAATGTTATGTGGACGACATACTTGTATTCTCCTCCTCAAAAAAGAACACCTTGTCACCTGTGCATCGTGCTCGACCGCCTGCAACAAAACGGCCTTGTAGTCCGGTACGACAAGTGTACCTTTGGCGCCAATGAAGTGTCGTTCTTAGGGCACCGCATCACTCCTGAAGGAGTCCACCCGCTCCCTGAGAAGGTGGCAGCTGTTCAGAACTTCCCGGTGCCCTCGACCGTCAAAGCTCTGCAGGAATTCTTGGGCATGATCAACTATTATTACCGTTTGCTGCCAGCCATTGCCGCCACCCTTGCTCCCCTCTACGCCTCCCTCAAAGGCAAGCTAAAGGAACTGAAGTGGGATCCCCTTAAAGAACCAGCCTTCTGCAATGCAAAGAAGGCCCTATCAACTGCTGCGGCTCTCTCTTTTCCTATCCCACATGCCCCTCTTCTTCTCTCCACTGATGCCAGCGACATCGCTATTGGTGCAGTACTCGAGCAGGTGGTCAACTGCTCGCCCCGCCATTGGCCTTCTTCAGCAGAAAACTGTCCAAGGCAGAATTTGGTTATTCTACCTTCGATCGAGAATTGATGGCGGTTCACTTGGTTGTCCGTCACTTTCGCCATTTCTTAGAAGGTACGCCCTTCGTCATTCGCACAGACCACAGGCCTCTGATGCACGCCTTCACTCGACAGTCTTATACTTGGTCCGCCCAGCAACGCCGACATCTCTCCGCCGTGGCTGAATACAACTGCACCCTTCAATACGTCCCTGGGAAAAAGAATCCTGTTGCCGATGTCCTGTCAAGAAACATGTTAGCTGCCGTTCAACTGGGATTGGATTACAACGCCCTGGCTGAAGCCCAACGACAGGATCCAGAGAATCAAGCATGTAGGACATCCTGCACGTCCCTCCGTGGGGAAGACTTCCCCCTCAAAGACTCCAACACCACCCTCCTCTGTGATGTCAGTACTGGTAAACCGCGACCTTGGATTCCTGCTCCCATACAACGACAACTGTTTGATTTCATTCATGGCCTTTCACATCCCTTGTGCCATTCTACTGCATTTGGCACGGCATTTCTAAGGATGCTAAGGATTGTGTCCGTGCCTGTACTTCTTGCCAAACTTCCATAGTACATCGACACACGGATTCCGGAGTGGGCACTTTCCTCAGCCTCAGTGTCGTTTTGCACACATTCACACCGACGTTACCTGTTTACCGTCATCGACTGCTCCACTCGTTGACCTGAAGCCATTCCCATGGAAACTGCAACGTCCGCCTCATGTACATCTGCCTTACTCTCTGGATGGATTGCAAGATTTGGTATCCTTTAGCATATTACTTCCAACAGGGGAACCACTTTCACCTCTCAATTGTGGACATCATTAGCGAATCTCCTGGGCATCACCTTACATCAGACAACGGCCCACAACCTCGCTGCCAATGGAGTATGGCGACTTGTTGGTCATCACTGCCGAAGTTTTTCCTTCTACAACATCCTTCGACGATCTCCAGCGCATATGTCACGTCGTGGGAAAATTTACTCCATGCCGCCAGACTTATAAGCCCCAAGCGAAGCATCACATACCAACAGACTTGCACTCTGCAACGCACGTCTTCCTGTGCAATGACACTAGCAAGCCACCGCTAACACCCCCTTACACAAGACCTTTCCTTGTGATCCGCCGCAGTCCAAAAGCATTCCTGCTAAATATTTGTGGCAAAGAAGACTGGGTCTCCATTGATCGTCTAAAACCTGCTTATCTTCTGCCAGATGACCTGCCTACAGTTCGCCTCTCTAGATCAGGGCATCCTATTTAACATGTACAGTATGTAATTTTTAGGGGGGGAGCCATGTACCAACCGTGTGTCACACGATCGTACATAATTCATTCAGTTTATATTATGCTTGTATCTTCGCTCTTCCCACGCACTAAAAAGAACCAGAATAAACATGTCTGCGTTTCTCTTATGAAATATTGTCTGTTTCTCGAACATGTAATTTCCTGTTGCCTTGAGGTTTTGTATATAAAGGAGATCGTTCTATAATAAATTAACTCAGTTGCTTTTACACTACCTTTGGGTTCACAACCTTTTCTCGGCCCGTCACAAAACGTTCAGCTGGCCTCCTTAATGCACTAAAAGAGAGGGAAGATCCAGGCCTATATGGCTGGGGAGTAAGAAGCGCGGAGTAGGAAATGATGAATGGAGAAGCATTGAATTAAAAGCTGAAGATAGACATGACTAGAGAAATCTAACCGAGACTCTTTGCGTCAATGGGCGTAGGACGATATCCTGATGATGATGGTATATATATATATATATATATATATATATATATATATATATATATATATATATATATATATATATATATGTTTATAATATGCTGTGGTAGTTTGAAATTCATGGTTCAAAACGGTACGTAATAAATAATATAATGAAATTTGCTGTCCCTCTCTCTCTCTCTTTCTCTACCTTATGCAGAGGAAATTAAGTACACTTGCGTTGATGTGCACACACATTACTAAAACAGTTGTTTATCATGTATTTTTCAGATCTATATTATATACTAATATGTATATATTTTTATATAAGCCTATGATTCCGCCAATGTCGTGTCATGATTGAATATTCTTCATGGAATAGGTATGCTGTACATATATCTGCAAATAAACATCAATAATTCGTTTTAATACATAACGACTGATTCAAAGTGAATATAATCCTTGAAGGTATCATATTAAAAGCATTTTATTGCATAAGTTAATAGGATATATCAAATTATTTTATTTTTCTAATCATGGAAATATTTTAATCGCAATTCATTCATAGAACATCGACATTTAACAATGACAATAACATTAGTTTGTTCACCTACAATGATAATTTCTTGAACTGAAAACTTCAATAATAATAATAATAATAATAATAATAATAATAATAATAATAATAATAATAATAATAATAATAATAATAATAATTGAGGAAAATCACTTCACAAGAAATTATAATGCTGAAATCCATGTAAGCATCTCAGTCCATGTATGTAAGTGACATATTCGTCTTTGATTTTAAAGATAACGTGTCTTATCTCCTTATAGATTTTAAACTTAATGTTTACCTGTAACAATTGAAATGAAATATTCATTACCATTTTCATTTCTATTATCTTAACTTTTCGACAGTGTTAAGAGTGAAACTCAAAGAACCATTATGATATAGATGATATGAAGACACCTTAACAGTAAACAAGCTGGTAAAGTTAGAGCCATTTCATAACAAGAGCTCTTCATTAGCTATAAACAATGAAGACAATATTTATCCTAGCGGCTATCGAGAATCTTTCAGAAAGGATAACAGGGATCAGGAAAGAAGCTATGAATATCGAATGCATGTCAACACTGGCTGGAATTCAGGTTCCCCGGGACCTTGTTTGTCGTGGATTTCCATTCAAGATTTAAATCTTCATTTCTTATTGTCATATATTATCTGATGTATATCTGTATGAAGAATTTGTAGTATATACAAAATGTGATACTCAATAAGATAATTTTAGTTTTAGAATATTAAAATTCATATATATTGAATAAGATCTGGCCATTTCAGATTCCCTGCATATATAGATCCGTTAAAAGAAACGTTTAATGTCTTTGTGAAAGAATATTAGTTTAGGAATAGGATAAGTAAATTAGCAATGAAAGGACATTCTATTGCGGTGTTGTCTATCGGGATGAAAATGTATTATATCAAGTCAACCGAAGACAGAACTATATAAATAAAGCTATTATTATCCTGAAAAACTAAGTCTGGAAATTTCAAAGGATATCCATAGTCTTCACCCGGTATATAGTTAAAGCTATTAGAAGTATAGCTGTTACGATCTTAAAATCGTTACAGGTTTTTCTAATAGTTAAAGGTCATATGATTAAAAAGGAAATAAAAAAAATAAATAAAATTGATGTTTAATTAATAACCTCATAACTTTTTCAACATTCCTAACTTTTTTCAACTATCAAATACTGTGCAGACAAACTTGCTCCTTACAACAGGGCTAGACACTGCTGGAATTAAAAAACCCTTTCACTCCTTACATTTCTTTTCTTAGTCCCATGTACTTCTAGGTGGCTTCTAAAAGTTATCTAATATCGCACGAAGATCTGCCCCTCTCTCTTTTTTTTTTTTACTTATACTTCCTTTATTCTCTTTTTTCCTTATACCTTCCCATCTGAGAGTTCCTGCCTACGGGCTATAACCAGGATTGTATCCTAGGGTACTCTTCCTCTCCCCATATTCTCCACTTCCAATCCTTATCCTGATCCCAATCGGGTTATTCAGTTGCAGTATGTTTTAAGTCTGGGATCATGTTAAGAACCCTTCAGCTCGCTCACACACCACTCTCGACCGTCTTGGCTGGCTGAAATGTTTGTCCAAGCTTAGATTTGCAGCTCAGCTTCCGGCCTTCCTCGCTGGCCGAAATATTTAGTTCAGCTTCTATAGAGTCTAACTCTTTCCATATCCCTCCCTGGTCTTGGAGACTGGGAATGGGAACTACTGTATATCCTCTTGAAGACCGCAATTGCAGGCATCAGTACCTAAAGGAAACCTGGCATGCTACTATAAAAAGTATGTACAGTACTATGTCTACAAAAGCAAACTACTCCACCAGAAAAACTTATCCAATGATGGAATTACTGACCAAAGGACAATTTTGCACAATATCATAGGTGAGTGTATAGACTGTATGCGGTTCTCAGTAGCCGTTCTACAAGCATACATTTCAGACAAGTAAGATATCTGCCTCTATAACCACCATGAGAACCTCCAAGCAATGCCTCAAGCTGTCCACTCAAGCCCAATCCTGACACTCCAAAGGGAAGGCCACCCACAGCTGCCACTTGTATGTTTTAAAAGAGAGAGAGAGAGAGAGAGAGAGAGAGAGAGAGAGAGAGAGAGAGAGAGAGAGAGAGAGAGAGAGAGAGAGAGAGAGAGAGCAGTAATTTGTTGCTATTTCCATACACGGACATATTTATTCTCTCCCTATCACTTAAAACAACTATATAAAGATATCTAAGACCCTGCTATACTGTATAAAATATAATCTCATTGGAATAAAAATAAGGAAAGTAATGAAGGTGAAAGAATATGAACCACCCAAAAAAAACTTTCCTGACTTTTATGGAACATTAACGTTTAATTCCTGAAAATATGAACTAATTTCGTAATGGAATCTACACCTGGTTTCAACTGTTCCAAATAAGAAGATTTAAAGAGTTGTTCCTTATCCTTATTTTACTGAAAAATACAGGAATGTGCCTGATCAACACTTTCCTCCTCAGTAAAATGTCACAACGCTTAGGCCTGAAAATTAGTTGGATAATTAGGCTAATGAAAGCCACTTAATTCTCCATACACCACGTGACTAATCAATAACTCTATACTTTTACTAACCCCACCATATTCCTAAATGCGGTTTTTAAGAAATCAAGGAAATAGGGTTAATCAGTGTCTGCACAGAAAGACCTCTCAGAAATAGGTCACCACGTATAGGTCTAATAACCTGTTTGAATAACTTTACCTCCATATAAAGAAATTATACGAGTATATACTAAAATAGATAACTTTTGTCCTATAATTTCTTCATATATTACATTGGCTAGGACTATTCTTATTTTGTACTTCATTTCAAGAAGATATATCACTAAAACGTGCATTATGATATTATAAGTAAATTGTTAACCCATACAGACTTCACGTTTTTAAAAGATATATGTAAAGAAGAATATGCGATTTTCTTTAATCTGTGATAACTTCTCTGGTAAGAGTCGTGGTAGTAGTTTATGTTGAAGATTTTTTTTTCGTAATCTTCTCTCCAGAAATGGAGAAAACAAATCCTGGCCTCATAGACATTAATACTATCAATTCTTTTACATGCATTAATCCATACTTAGGGCACCTTGGAGACTTCAGGGAAACTTTAAAAGCAAACCCCTTGCTGTCTCCATGTATTGGTGCACCCAAATATGAAACACCATAACACATAGTAGTGAGGTACAACATTGCAACTGACAGAATAACACTGTGACAAGTGCATCGCTCAGTCGATGGACTGGAGTGAAATTTAGCGATCAGATCCCTCTGTGAACACACCCTATGTTATTGCGTTTTGGCTATTTCTTTTTTTCAGCGAAGTTCTCTCTCTCTCTCTCTCTCTCTCTCTCTCTCTCTCTCTCTCTCTCTCTCTCTCTCTCTCTCTCTCAAAAATAGATGACTAATCATTGATTATTGAGATATTGTTAGATTATCAAGATGAAGATGGATGTGGCATATCTTAACCAGGGAAGATGAAAGTCCAGGATGTACCTGAATATAAGCTGCTTGGGAGAAAAGGAAGCTGTAAACTAAGAGAAACGTGGCTGATGACAATGCTATGTGGCGCTGGATCTGAGAATTGTGTTGAGGTCAGAGAGATGGCACAGGAAGGGCCCATATGCACCCCAAGGTTGCCAGAAGATTAAACCAGTAAATAATCATTAAATACTGCATTTTTTATTTCCATTTGATAAGTTTGATAAAACCTTTGATCGAAAATAGCGAAAAGCTTGTTTCCCCTAAAACGTTTTAATTACATGATAATAAGAAAAATATCTTCAACGCCTGAGTTACAAAGTAAGAAAAAGGATAACACAAAATCCTTGGCAATATATTCACTTCTCTTCCGAAGGTAATAATGTTCAATAAAACTGAAACTGATGTAGTCCGACTTTAAGGATTTTTGCTTAGGTATATGTGAGAACTACTTGCTATGGAGCTCTAACGATGTAGATAATTAGCTCTCCCACCCTAAAATAACGAAACTTTTAAAACTTCATCAGAACATCTGACATATTACGTTCAAACTTACGGACTCTATATATATATATATATATATATATATATATATATATATATATATATATATATATATATATATATATTACCAATTAAGTCACACCTATTGTTCATTAGGTCAATATTATAATTCTATTTTGAATGAATGTGTTAATTTGGTTTCCCAATAGATTAATTATTGCTTCCATGAGTTAAAATCGATATGCATTAGCCACCAGTAAAATTACATTATATGCTATCTTAAGTTTTTTATTGTTTGAAGCGTTGCAACTAGATATTAAACAACAGTAATTGTCTCATAAACTTATTATAAACAACTCAATTTAAAAAAGGTAAAATATAAAAAAGTAATTATGTAAAATATCTGCAGATAGTAACATTATTTAAGAATTTTGATCACGTGAGGTGATAGGTATCAAACCATCCTTTAAATTTCTTCCGAGGCAAATGTGTACAAAAATAAATGTAATTTATTTTTGGCATAACATTTTTTCTAAATATTTTCTCACGCACTTTAGGGTGTGCACTTAGGTGGGTTAATTTTCACTGTTATATGTTCTGTGTGCATGACGGTTCTATTTCAAATGTCTTTACAGGCTTTTTGGAATGTAATTTTAAGGTAGTTTGCATAATGGCCTTATCTGCGGTTGGGATGTCTTAAGGACCAAGACAAGTAATAATTTTCTGGAACTAATCTTTGTTTTGGTTTCCGAGCTAACGTGTGACATGGCGGATAAATGGTCGGCAGTGAATTCTGCTACTTCAACGGAGACTGTAGCTTAACGGGTTCACTGCTATAACCCTTTTGGACACCGTGGGTGCTGGGCTGCTATGAAGAGCGCTAAATAGACGTACTGAGTGGAAGACATTCATTACAAATGGATCCTGTCGACGTTTATTCTTTGATTTCTAAAATGGCTTTTCGCTAAATACAGGCTCATTCTCTCTCTCTCTCTCCCCATCTATGGACTTTGCATCTTGCACAGAGCGCATGATCGATAGAAAACTCTTCACCTAAGCCATACATGCTTCGCCCTTTAGCTAAGGTAAGGCCATTAGTGTCTTTTAGTTGAGGTTTCAGAAGTCCGGACGTAACCTAAAAATAACAATAAAATATCTCTGTAAGGACAAGTTACGTAAATCTTTTCATGCATTATGCATCGTAATAGTTTCGTTACCTTCTTTTTTTCGTACAGTTCTGCGAGTGTTAGTGTTATAGTTGGATTGTATTGGTCAGTCTTATCCCATTATACGGATGGTGTTGTTTTCCGCTGGTGGGTATTGAATTTGTTACTAATATTATATATCTATATAATTTTTTGAGAAAATTTTACATTGCTGGTCTACCTGTAATCAGGTCCCTTTCCTCCTTGTTCACTGTAGGTGTGGTAGGCTTACCTGGGTGCAGTAACGACCGCTAATTGTAACCTGACCAATTTATCCTCGATTGGTAATGAAGAATTCTTGTGTATTGGCCGTAGATTGAGCGATAGAGATTTCATATTAAAGTTGGTGCCTTTCAAGTACTATCTTTTTAAAGTTATTCAGTGTTAATTCTTGTTTATAATGTAACTGTCTGAACTTACAGGTTATGATGCAGAGTCGAGAGCCGATAACAGAAAGGTCATTGAAACTAAAGAGGAGATGGTTAATTTAATATGATTGTTTTTACTTGGTACTTTTTTATTAAAATACTGAATAGAGTTTCGTATTTTATTTTGACCTCAATGTTTTACCACCTTAAAATATATACTATTTTATCGAATTCGTTTTCTGTATAAAATGATACAAGTGAAATTACGGTTCATTACTCTATACTTACAAAATGTAAACCTTTCGCGGGCTTTATTTCTATTGAATAGATCAGATTTTGTCAATTTGCAAATCTATTTTTTCTTTTCTGACTTCGATGCATTGATCAAATTAAACAAACAACGCTGATATTGGCGTTTTATATTCTGGTTTTCTCGACGCTGCAGCTGAAGGCACATACGACGAATTTGTTCAGCTCATGTTTCTCAAATGAGGCCACATGTTGGAAATACAGAGTTTTGGAACGACCTTGACTTTAGCGTGGAAGCGAACTGCTCGTTTTAGAAGCTTGCTAAGCTTTCCCCTTCCGAATGCAAAGCTGATAAAGAGCTTTCTGTTATGACGTCTTGGGTGTGAGACTGCATCGTTTCCGGAATTATGAACTCGAATAAGGTCAAGCAGAGTTGCTTTCTTTCACTAATTTAACTGTATTTTCCTTATAGTTTCTTCTCTATGTTTTTGTCATTATTATTATTACTATTCACGTGTAAATGAAAATACTGTACAATAATTTTGGAGTTTGATTCGTAACCTTCTAAATTGAAGACATATATCTTGATCATTATTGTTGATTTTATAATGAATTTTCCTCTCGTATTTTACCATTTCAGGTATTTCACACTATGTTTATATGTTACGATTAATACTGAAGTTTGTTTGTTTCACACATTGTCGTTTCTGCTTCTATAAATTACAACAGAAATTTGAATGACAGAGAACTTCAAATCATTTATTACATTTTATCCAAGCTATCTGTATCTCTATTTGTACAGTAGGTGTCAAAAGAAAAGCTACCTCTTCCAGAGAATTCCGTGCATACTTCACTAGCTGGCAACTATAACAGGTAGCTCAAAGCCTAGTCTCTTCTACATTCTAACCTCTATCAAGCAAAATTAAGGTTGCATGTGATGCACAAATATCGAATCAATTAATTTATAATAATTGTATAAATATTAAAGTGGTAGTAATTATTTAAAAATATAGTAATTAATTGAAAATATATTAAAGAAATAGCTCTAAACCTTCCTTTTACCATTGTATTATCAACATTACCTTTGCATGTTTAAAATAATGTAGAATCAGATATTTAATATAGTTTTGTGGTATTAATTATTTTAGCGAAGATGTATAAAACCATACAAGTATCAATAGAATATAAAATAAAAATCTCTATGACATTAAACATAATTAACCATGAATGCACCTATATTTATGGACAATATTTGCTTGTGTTTGGTAGTTCTGACTTTTGCTTCTTCTGCCCGACTGTTCAGATTCTACTTCAGCTTTAGCTTTGGTTTCAACTCGCGACTCATATGTAGCATTATTTACCCAAACTATGAATTATAAACCGTGTAATATTTGGGTAGGGGTGCAACTTTACCTTAATACTCCCAGAGTCAGACAGTACCTAGCAAGCCTAGACCGCACGTCCCTAGTATCAGCCATCTTTACAAACACCAGACGAACCCAGTTATTTCTAACACTTCGAAACAGTAGTTATGAAACCTCTTGTAAGATGAATGATCTTCAGAAAATCCTCGAGTAGCCAGTTAGTATATTTTATTCTAACAACTGTCATACTCTTTATCGGATTTTAAGTATCAATGATAAACTAAAGAATCTTCGAAGGTATTTCCAAGATGAATGATCAATGCTAGTTTAATTATTGCTTATTGAAGAAAGAAATAAGAATAATTTCACTGTAGAAACATCTGCGGCTCATAATGTGACATCATTGAGTGGCAGAAGGAAGCAACTACATGAGCGTTATCCGAATGTGATTTGTGAATTAATTTCCTACTCTTATGCCAGTATATTTACAGTTATTATGATTCCTATTGATAAAAGGAAAAAAAAGAAAGTGTAGCGTCTGATTAAATGATATATAGATAAGACAAGTTGGTGTGACTAATAAATATAAATCCAAGTTATATGATCGTTTAGCATTGGCTACATGGTTAAGCATATTTATACAAATCTCAGAAATATATTTTCCAGGTTTTAAGTTGAAAAAGAAAATATTTGTCTGCAGATCAAGATTTTACAATGTTTAGATTTCATCATCGTGAGCTTTATAAATATGTGCCTAAGATACAACAATCTTTCAACTTGCTGAGTAGAAATTCATTAAATACTATGCTTGTTTAATCTTACTCACATATACAAGTATAGCATGCAAGTAATTATTGTCTTTACAAGAATCCAAAGATTCATAACATTAATTGGCAATCTCTAAGTCTACTTTGCAAAATTCTTTTTTAGCAGATTGCTTGCCATGCAGTTTTCTTTCATTCATCAATAATGTAAAAACAAAAATTCAATGAATAGTCAATACATTGTGTGAGTACCTAATTGTAAATAACCGAAATTTATCTGCTCGCCGCTGAACCCATCAAATTCAAACACCTCTAGCTTTCTTTTCTAAGATTCCTACACAGATATACAGTTATTGATCGGTAAATGATTTGATTTAAGGGCAGTGGTCCAAATCTTCTCATTGAGACTGGGGACAGCTAATTGATTTTATTTGATTCCATTTGATTTAAGGGCAGTGGTCCAAATCTTCTCATTGTGATTAGGGACAGCTAATTGATTTTATTTGATTCCATTTGATTTAAGGGCAGTGGTCCAAATCTTCTCATTGTGATTAGGGACAGCTAATTGATTTTATTTAATTCCATTTGATTTAAGGGAAGTGGCCCAGATCTTCTCCTAAAAGAGCTGCTTACCATAACTGGAGTCTCTTCTCCCATTGCCAAGAGAAAAGTACCCACTGAACAAGTACATTAGTTAACCCATGTGGTGAAAAAGGATTTCTTGGTAATCTCAGTATTGTCAGGTGTATGAGGACAGAGGAGAATCTGTAAAGAATATGCCAGAATATTCGGTTTATGTATAGGCAAAGGCAAAGTGAACCATAACCAAAATGAAGGATCAAATTTAGTACTACCTGGCCAGTCAAAGGACCACAAAGCTCTAGCGGTAGCAAAGAAGGGTGCCTTTTTTACATCCAAACTGAATATGGAACTTATCTTGAAACGTATCAGTATCAATAAAGTATCCGTAAATAATCTATGCTTCAATAATAAGGACGATCAAAGGGGAGAGCGCAAAATAGAGTTTGACCCCACACTTGAGGAACGAAAGGACATTAAAAACATCTTGTCCCACAGGGGTTGCTATTAATTTCTGGACTAGAACACACCACCTTTAGAAACTGAACCTTGCAACATACAACGTCAGGGAAGAAG
Source organism: Palaemon carinicauda (assembly GCF_036898095.1). Classification (NCBI taxonomy): domain Eukaryota; kingdom Metazoa; phylum Arthropoda; class Malacostraca; order Decapoda; family Palaemonidae; genus Palaemon; species Palaemon carinicauda. The sequence continues at coordinate 47,913,382 of NC_090747.1, read as the reverse complement.
ATTTTGTTGTGTTATTAGAAGAGCTGATAATAATGAATTGTTTTATAATAGGTTTGAGTGAAATTGGAAAAACTCGGGAACCCTATATAGAAATAAAATAGGTCCATATATTTTGCTTAAGAGGACATGAAAGGAATAAACAAAATTTTGTGGATTCTCTTAATAATAAAAATCTCGTAGGCAAACTGAAATTTTTTCGTACTAGTGATAGAATTTAAGAATTAATTATCAATCTTAATAAGAAGCATAAACTGAATGTCAAAGGAATTTTTTTTTTAATAAAGATCTTTAAATATCTGTGAAAGAGCATAACACTGAATGTACTTTTACTTTGGGTGATTTTAATGCTAAAGTGATTGAATAGAACAGAGAAGAATCAGCAAAAGGTAATTTTTAGTAGGCACACGGAATGCCAAAGGAGACATGCTTGTAGAGTTTTCATGAAAAAAATAAGAAAAAAAATAAATAAATAAAATCATAAACACCTTCTTCTACAGAAACCAACATTCAAAATAACATAGAGAAGCCCAAATGGAAAAACAAAAAGATTAAATAAATTTTATTTTCGGTGAGAAAGTCATACTAGTCAAAGATGTAACAGTGTTAAATAAGTTAGTCAAGCGATCAAAGAACGACGAGGAGAGATTTTTTTTAGATATAAGGAAAGAGAGAAAATAAAATCCTTTCCAAAAAGAAACTAAACAATCCTGTGATAAGAAAAAAATCTAATGAGTCTAGTTTAGCAACACAAAATGGGTAAACCCAGTTACTTGACAAAATGGAAGAGACTAAAGGAGAAAAGAACAAATATCAACGAGATCTTTATTGGAATCAAAATAAGAGATAGGTGTAAAAATTCCTAAATAGGTTTAAGGAAAACTATCAGAAAAGATCAAAACCCTATTATTATTATTATTATTATTATTATTATTATTATTATTATTATTATTATTATTATTATTATTATTATTATTATTATTATTATTATTATTATTATTATTATTATTATTATTATTATTATTATTATTATTACTACTATTATTATTATTATTATTATTATTATTATTATTACTTCCTACGCTATAACCCTAGTTTGAAAAGCAGGATGCTATAAGCCCAGGGGCTCCATCAGGGAAAATAGCCTAGTGAGGAAAAGGAAGAAGGAAAAAATAAACATTCTAAGAAAAGTAACAACATTAAAATAAATATCTCCTATATAAACTATAAAATCTTCAAGAAACCAAGAGGAAGAGAAATAAGATAGAGTAGAGTGCCCAAGTGTACCCTCAAGCAAGAGAACTCTAACCTAAGAAAGTGGAAGACCATGGTAGAGAGGCCATGGCACTAGCCCAGATTAGAGAACAATGGTTTAATTTTCGATCATCCTTCTCCCAGAGCTGCTTACCATAGCTGAAGAGTCTCTTCTACCCTTACCAAGAAGAATGTGGCCACTAAACAATTACAGTGCAGTAACCCCTTGGATGAAGAAGAATTGTTTGTTTATCTCTGTGTTGTCAGGTGCCTGAGAACAGGAGAATATCTTAAGAATAGGCCAGAATATTTGGTGTGAGTGTATGCAAAGGGAAAGGGAACTGTAACACGAGAAAAAGAAACAATGTAGTGCTGTCTTGCCAGTCAAAGGACCCCATAACTCTCTAGCGGTTGTATCTTAACTGGTGGCTGGTGGCCTGGCCAACCTACTACCTATATTACTACCTAATAAAGAGAATATTATGAATTAGGATAAAATCCAAGAAAGAAGAAATAGAATTAGAAGATGTATCCAAAATTCATAAAATAAATAAAAACCCAAGATATTCTTAAACACAATCAGACCAAAATTGAGGAAACACTAAAGAAAGGAAAAAGCATCATATTTATGAAAAGAAGACTTGGAACAGGGCCCCAACTAATTTTTGCTTCTAAAGATGAAAATAGAATATATTATCCATAACAGAGATGGGGTTGTAAAAAAAACCAGAGATTTCTATACATTGCTCCACAATAGTGATATATATAATAACTTTATTAATAGAAATAATGAAGCACCTGAGACGGTACCCAATGTAAGTGTGGGGAAGTTGAAAAAACAATTATAAGTATGAAAATGAGGCCAAGGAGCAGGTGAATATAGCCTAACAACTGATTTAATAGTAATAAAAATCTCCAAATGTCTTCTGAAATACTCTATAACCTTAGCTTGGAAAAACTTTATCATTATTTTAATTCACAAAAGGGAGACGCTAAAGGCTGAAAAATTACCGACCTATAAGTTTACTCTTCGTAATATATAAAGATATTCACTACTGTCATGTAAAGCTGAATAGAAAAAACTGCCAGAATTTAATCACCCAAGAGTATAGGCCGGCTTTAAAAGTGGGTATTCGACTGACCATGCCCAGTAATTAACCAATAAATAAAAAAACAACACAGTATGACAAACCACTATGTATGGAATTTATAAACAATAAGAAAAATTTCGATTTGTTCAAAATCCCAGCAGTAATGAAATCCCTTAAAAAAGGGAATAGAAGAATAGAAAATTCTTAGGTTAGAACACTTGAAGATATCTATACAGGAAGTACACCAATCCTAAAACTACATTAACATAAGGAGAAAACTCCAACTGAAATTAGAGAGAGTGACCTAATCTCTCCGAAATTATTTACAGAATGAACAGAACCCATAAATATAGTTTTCCAGTTTTGCATTGTATTCATGTGGAAGTTGATAGCTTTATCCATTGCAACATATATCTTTAATCATTATATCCTCCATGAGTGGTATCATTTCGAAGTCTTTCTTGTAATCTATCCATAACATAATGAAGTTGCCTTTCCTTCTCATACTATTCTTAATTACCATTTTGTCAATAGTGACTGGTATTTGGTACCTGTGTATTTTTTGCTGCATCCTTTTCGCTGGTTAGGTATATTGTTTTTTTCCACCCAGGTAGATGTACAGCCTTTCACTGATAATGCCTGTTATCTTTTACCACATTATTGGTAGGCAGGTAATTGATTGAGAGTTGCTTGCTCTGTTACCTTTATTTTGGTTTTATAGAATCAGGCAAGTCATCCTTGTTGTCATCCACTCAGTTACTTTATGGTTTCAAATACAGTGCTGGAGTTGTTTTGCTATTCTTGTATGTGAGGCTCGGAAGTTTTTAAGTCAGTAAGCATGAACTTCATCAGGGCCTGGGTCTTTCCAGTTTAGATTTTTCTTCGGCTGGTTCCTTAAATCCTTATAGCCTCTGTTTGTGATATTAGGGAACCATTGTTAAACTCTCATCTTCCTTACTTTCGATATTCTGTAGATTTTTTATTTTTATTTTCATTTTTATTTCTCTTTTTTTTCGGGGGGGGGGGGAGATGATTTATCCTATATACCTTACCAGAGGTGCTTGTTGGATCTGTCTCTTGGTTATCTTGATAGATGTCTTTACCTTTTAGTTGGCTGTATAGGCATTTCTGGTTTATTTTAAAGAGTTTGTGCTGCAGATATCCTTCGCTTCTGTTCTTTTATATATCCCTTGGACTTTTTTCTTTGCTTTATATCCTATCTTATGTTTTTTTAGGCTATCTCCTTACACGTTGTATTTCTCATTCAGTTCCTATCGTATCTAGTCGTATTTCGGCCTGTTGTCTGCCATTTCTTCAAATGTACTCAAGTCACCTCTCATTTCTGTTATTTGGTCTCACAGTCTCTTTTCTAAGTTATTGTCTTTGACTCTGCTCAGCGTGTTTGCTATGATAGTATCTTTATTTTAGTGAATTCCACATCAAGTCTTACTCGTACATAAATGAGGTTGTAAGTTTTTATGAGGAAGATTGCCCAGATTATATTCAATATGTTATTGACTTCTTTCGATTTTCCCTTTTGTCTCTTCTGCTTGTATGTTTTGAAGACACATATCTTTATGTTTTTCTCTCTCTTCTTGCAACTAGTGTCTTACTTTGCTGAGACGATCTTCCATCTCATTAGTCACTACTAATTATTTTTTTGCAATTCCATTGTATGATGAGTTATTGGTGCTGCTGTGTCCATATACCGTCAGGTAGTTTTCTATTTCTTCTCTTTTGATAGGAAATATTTTTTTTTCCTTGTGTGTGTTTGTTAACTTTGAGAATAAGGAAGTAGGGTCTTACTGGATCTGGTTACAGATTCAATACCATTCTCATCCTTGCAATGATATATCATCATGCTGTATAGTGGACCTAAAAGTTTAATAAATCTTACAATGTTTACATTATTCTAATATTATTGCAAACCAACAATTTATATGCAACACTAATATATAAATAATGAACCAGGGCAATTTCATTAGAAATAAATGTCTAATTGGTTTTTGGAATTACAATTAACTGTAATTTCATGTTTCATATGTCCGGATAATGCGTCAACTAGATTAATAATGTTGTCGTTTTATCAAACATTGAAACACGTATATCATTCCTTTGACTTTTAGGGTATTATTAGTAAGTAAATTTGATGATGAACAATGTATAATGAAAAGATCTCTCTCTCTCTATCTCTCTCTCTCTCTTTCTCTCTCTCTCTCTCTCTCTCTCTCTCTCTCTCTCTCTCTCTCTCTCTCTCTCTCTCACCGCATTAAGGTAAATATCAGGAAGCCGAGACATTGTCTTACAGCAACTACCACGACCTCAGTATTATTATTATTATTATTATTATTATTATTATTATTATTATTATTATTATTATTATTATTATTTTTATTATTATTATTATTATTATTATTATTATTACCTCAGTTACCGTGTAGCCCTATACGGAGAAGTAACATGCTAAAAACGTAAGGGCTCCAACAGGGAGAAATAGTCGATTGAGGAAAGAATACATGAAAATATATAAACTATAAAAGAATTAATAAAAAGTCGAAATAATATATTTTAACAATAGTAACAAGGTTAAATTACATCTCTTTACCGTATAAACTACAAAACCTTAGGGGAAAAAAAAGAAAAGAAAAAGAAAAAACAAGTGGAAGAAGAATAAGATAGAATAGCGTGCCAGAGTGTACCGTCACTCATCGTTACCGAATTGACCCCAGAGGGTGTCAGCCTTTTTAGCAGCATAGAAATCTTGTAAGCGATCTGTTATATATCAAACGACACTATTTCTTCCAGAGTTGACACTTAGCAGAAGGGAATCTGATTTTAGATTTTTATACTTAGTTAAAGTTTTATCATTCAAGGATT